>NW_010117206.1:0-55261 GCF_000699245.1 Pterocles gutturalis
CACGGACCCTCCAGCCCACTGTCAGTGGGTTTTTCCTCAGTGAAACCCGTTGGCTTTATGCCCGTTCTCGAGTTTTGCCTCGTTCTGCACCTTGTAGCTGGTGTATAAATCAGAGTGGAGACGCGCCTTACTTCCGTGAGTGTTTCTGATGGCTTGTGCTGAACTGTAATATTTGTGTTTTCAGACCCTTCTCTGCATCAACCCACCCCTTTTTGAGGTGTATCAGACACTGCTGAGCCCCACGCAGCACCATGTGGCACTCATCGGTACCAAGGGGCTCATGGTGCTGGAGCTGCCCAAGCGCTGGGGGAAGAATTCCGAGTTTGAAGGTGGGAAATCCACGGTGAACTGCAGGTGGGTGAGACCTCAGGCAGTTCGCGATGTCCTTGTCCTGCCGTCCTTCCTCAACAGCCTCTCCTCTCTCAGGGACATGCAGATATGGAAGACATGGGTTGTATCGGGGTTGTAGGGACAATCACGAATCTGTTTTCAGGGACTTGCTGATTGTCAAGTGACCCGAATGAATGCCCTTCTAAACTTGTTGCAAATGCTGAGGAGCAAGGTGCCCCTCTGCAGCGTTCTCTAGCCTTTCTGGGGTCTTCTAGCTTTGGTAGCTAAAAGCATATGTCTAGATAGAAATAACAAAGGGCTTAAAGTTAAAGCTGTTCCTCCCACTTTAAGAATAGTACAGCCAATGGCTTTAAAAGCTAAAAACCTTTTAATTTAGTTTCTAGCTCCTTTTGCCCCCACTTCCCTTTAGAATTAACTTCTGTGTTTCTTGTAACAGTGCATATTTCTGCTCTGTGTTTCAGCACTATTCCTATTGCAGAAAGGTTCTTCACAAGCGCAATATCTCTGACGTTAAAGCATGCTGCCTGGTATCCCTGCAACACATCAGAGCCCCATATTGTGCTCTTGACTTCAGATAACACCATAAGGTAAAACCTGTTTGTAGTTGATTATCAAAGTATTTTTTTGTCGTAGCCAGTCTGATTTTTCACTAGATACAAGTCCTGCCATTCTTACCAGGATTACCAATAAAAAATAGGAGAAAGTTTTGACTGATACCATTTGATGTTCCTGCATCAGCAAGGACATACGCAACACTGCCAGGTGAATGAACACTGCTGCTGTTTCTTTCCTCTAGGATTTACAGTCTGAAGGTGCCTCAGACACCCATCAAAGTGATTGTACTTTCAGACACCGATGAGGAGACTCTTACAATCAAAAAAGGGTTTGTGTGACTTCATGTATTTTGAAATGCTTTTGGCAGAGTAAGTTTCTCAGTTGTGTTTTTAATGAATAAGTGTTAAACCTACTTGAAAATCTGATGGGGTTTTTCTTTATGGACTTCTTCAGTGCTAGGACTTCTTAGCACAGTAACTGCACTTTTTTCTTTTCCTTTATCCCATCCTTCTAAAAGAAAGTGGTAAGAAACTGTACAGTCAAGTGTTTGTCAGCCTAGTCATACACATTGTCTTTAAGATGCGGTTAAGAAGGGCTTTTTGGGTGGGGAATGCAGAAAATAGATGGTATTTTTATTTCCTTCTTGGCATAGCTGGAAAGGAAAAACTTGAGGGTCTCTACTAGTCAAGTTACAGACTGATGTACTACACAAGAAATACCAGTACACCCTCCTCTTTTATCCTGTGAAACTGGGCTGTCTGGTGGGTGTATTGCAGAAATGAGGTACCATAAGAAGGATGTTGCATGCTGAAAATAGCACATGTCAAAGGGCTGATGGACAGGTCTTTAGCAGCAATTTGTCAGCACGTACCGATGGACCCAGTTAAACACATGTTCTCACAGTCACTGCTGACTTCAGGTCTTGTTCTGACTGGTCCCTAGGAGAGCCTATACAGCATCGCTGGGAGAGACTGCAGTGGCATTTGACTTCGGCCCGCTAGTGCCAGTCCCAAAGAACATTCTTGGACAGCGAGGGAGTGACGAAGTGTTGGCTTACCCGCTTTACATTTTATATGAAAATGGAGAGACATTCCTTACATATATCAGCCTGCTGCAGAGGTAGGATCGCATTCATCCTCAGGTTTCACGGGGCGCTTGCATGTTTGTACAATAATAGGGTTGGAGAGCCATCTCAGTTTGGCTGGGACTCTGTCATGGAGCCTGGGCTGAGTTTGGTTGTATTGCAGCCTGTTTGAGCAACCTGGGCTAGTGGAGGGTGTCCCTGCACATGGCAGGGGGGTTGGAACTTGGTGATCTTTAAGGTCTTTTCCAACCCAAACCATTCTATGGTTTTGTAGTTGTTGTTCAATTGTCCATTGTAGTTATTGTCCAGCAAACTCCTGCAGGCAGCCAAGGGGAACTCTCCTTCCACACCCTGTATTTTGAACACCTTCTCTTTTCCAGCGCTGCAAACCTCGGCAAGCTGCTTGGCCCTCTGCCCATGCACCCTGCTGCAGAAGATAACTATGGCTACGATGCCTGTGCTGTCCTTTGCCTGCCTTGTGTTCCAAACATCCTGGTGATTGCCACTGAGTCAGGAATGCTTTATCACTGCGTGGTACTGGATGGAGAAGAGGATGATGAGCAGGTACCTTGTCTTGGTTTTTTCTATATGTATTTTTGTGTCTTTAGTCAAAGTCCCTGTCCGCAAGATGGCAGGATGCCTGGAAGCGAATACCAAGTGCCAAAGCTGCATTCTTCTGTAATGAGGTAGTGAGTCTTCCTCCTATGCAAGCCAGTCTCTGTGATTCTCTGGTGATTTTAGTTTACATGTCAGTTCTGTGTATCCTGAAGGTATATTTTAAAGAGGATCTTCTAAGAAGAAACCTTGTTTCTGAGAGAAACTTATTTTTAAGTAAAAAAAATAAAGACTTGAACTACTTTCCCTAACAATTAATACTCTGGCCTGTATTATATAACTCTTTGTTGATTACCTTTGTGTTGGCAGTTTTGTTTAAATTACATCTGACAGAAGAACTCAATTCTCTTTTACAGTCAGAAAAGTCATGGGACCCAAGATCTGATCTTATTCCTTCCCTGTACGTGTTTGAATGTGTTGAGCTGGAACTCGCACTGAAACTGGCATCAGGAGACGAAGAAGAGCCTTTGGAGTCTGATTTCTCTTGCCCAATCAAACTGCACCGAGGTAGGGCTGTCATTCAGGTTGTTGGCTTTTACTTGCTTTATTTTATGAATTTAGGATTGAGCTATTTACAATTTGCCTGATGTCTTCAATAAAGCTGTGGAAAGAAGCAGCCTGGGAGGTGCTCAAGGGCAGGTTACATATGGGTGTGTAATACTAAATTCTTTCAGCTGTGGATTGTAGAGTAGAAGTCGTTGCATCTGTGGTGGACCAACATACATAAGCAAGTGCTGTGGGGATGGTCACCCTGAAGGAAGAATCAGCATCTGCTTATTAAGACTCTCTGATGTCTGTGTCTTTCTCAGCAAGAAGCGTGTCAAAATGCTGGCCTGCTGGCTTCAACTGATCTCCCCTTTAAAATCTAGTGGATTGATACAGATGTGGTGTGATAGGAATGGTTCAAAACAATTCATCAGGTACTTCAAGCGTTATTTAATTTTACGCTGAATTCTAATAATGTGGCTAACACACCTATCTCAGTTTTTGGATAGGGACGCGTTAGTACTTGCAACAAGACATGAATGCTGGCTGGACAGTAAGTTGATACACATGTTCAACAGTGCAGGTTTGAAGGATGAGTTTTTGTCAGTTCAGCGCCTTCTCCTACATTTGCTGTTTAAATTTCAGATCCAAAATGTCCCTCTCGGTACCACTGCACACACGAAGCTGGTGTCCATAGCGTGGGGTTGACCTGGATCAATAAACTGCAGAAATTCCTTGGTTCAGGTGAGTGGTGAGACTATGGCATGTAGAGGGAAGAGATCACTCTCTGAACACCCACATTTTGCTAGTAACAAGCTGGTGGATGTAGGCAATACCGAGAATCCCTTACTCTGCAATGTGGATCTCATGCACTGTGACAAATCTCTTTGTAGATGAAGAAGACAAAGACAGTTTACAAGAGCTGGGAGCAGAACAGAAATGCTTTGTTGAACATATTCTTTGTACAAAGCCATTGCCATGCAGGTAAAATCCAAACCCTTTCTATTGCTTCTGAATCAGTGAGTTGCTATGGAAGATATTTATGATTTGCCCTCTTCTGCTGCATTCTTGTCATGAAAAATAATGAAGTCAGCTCAAAAATTCAAATAATGCAAATAAGCAAAGTTGAGCATCAGGATTCTTCATGCACAGAAAGCTGAATTCCTGCATTTTCCTTCCTGAAAATCATCTAGAAAACCAGTAGCAATTTTCACTTTTGTTTACCTCACCCAGGACAGCTCTGAGGCTTGATTTGGCTAAGAGGCTTGAAAGCTGACATGTTCCTCGTATTGTTTGATCTTTAACAAGTGTATGTCTTGAAAGAACATCTGATTTATTTGGGCTCCTGAGGTACACTAGTCAGGCTTAAGAGGCGTCATTTTCTAGGCTACGTAATATCTGTCTGCTTTATTTTCTCACTTTTGTAAGGCTTAATAATTTCTATAGAATGCTGTTAAACATAATCAAAATTAAAAAAAAGTTTAGTAATAGGTGTTAGTCATCTAAGCTAGCAGAGATGGTGACTCCAGTGGTGTTAGTACGCAGAGCACCTGTGTTCTCCCCTGAGGAAGTCTGTGCCTTACGCTAGAAGTGGGCAATATTTCCGGGGTCACAGCAGGCTTTTGCTTGTGTTTCACAGTGAAGTGATACAAGTGCTCCCTCTCCCAGGCTGGACGAGTTTGTCCTGGTACATCTGCCTGCCAGTCAGAGTGTGTGTGGTATTAAAATAATTCGTTTGCAGACCTCATTGCAGGAGTGGTTCTTAGCCTAGTGAAAGGTGTCTGGCTTAGGCTAATTGCTATAGGGAGAACTTTTCCAAAAGAGTGAACTTGCAGAACAACTTCAGGAACAAAGAACTTTTTTGACCAGGTAATTATTGTGTTTTCTTCCCTTCAGGCAACCTGCTCCGATCAGAGGATTTTGGATTGTTGCCGACATCCTGGGGCCCACAATGATCTGCATCACAAACACCTATGAGTGTATTACAAGGCCTCTCTTGTACGTGGCTCTTACTTGGTCTGAAATCTGTGACTGTTGCATGAAAAGGTTCTCAGGATATTTTCTTGTTATTCTTTTGATCCTTTCAGCCCAGCCTTCTGCATTCTGGCTGAGCCCTTCAGCGTTATAGTGGCTATTTACTACTGCTAAGGTGGTTGTAGGGGATATAATTAATTATGTCACTTTTAATGAGTATTAGGACAAGAGCTGCATGAAAAGGTTCTTGACATTACTGTTGGGTTTTTTCTTCATTTTTGTAATGGGGGAATCTGCAATTCAGGAGTTTGTTTACAGGCTGTATTATAGTGATTCTGAATGGGCACCAAGGTTATGTTTGCTTGAAAGGGGGAAAAAAAAATATGGCTGCTTAAAATGCTGTGGGCTGTTTTGAAAGGTAGGTCATTCTGCCATTTGAGTGCTTGCTTGCCTTGTTACGGAACCTCCTTCTCTGTAAGTAAAAAGATATTTATGATTCTTGCTAGTTTAAGCTGTGGCCAAAGATGTGGAGATGTGAGCTCAACCAACCTTGTCTAGAGCTGGCTTTACCACATAATTGACATATTTTCTTTTGGAACACTTCTGACTTACTGCTGTAATACATTAATTCCACACTTCACCATTTAAACTCTGATGTAGTTTAAATTTTTCTAGTTTAACCTGTGTTCTCCAATTTGGTGTTCTTGTGTAGAAGTACAGTCCATCCTGCATCCCCTCCCCTGCTGTGCACCAGAGAAGACAAAGATGTTGCTGTTTCCCCTCTCCGGATCCTGGCGGAGTCACAGCATTCATTTGAGAAGCATATCCAAAGCATCCTGCAGCGCAGTTCTGCCAACCCCTTGCTTCTGAAGTAAGTAAATATGTTTTTGCAGGGGGCCTGAGGCGGGAAGACTCTCAGGAATACTGCGTGTTCGTCAGCTCCTGACGGAACTGTACATTAGCCTGGACAGAGCAATAACGGGGCGCAGCTCCTGCAGCCCCTTGTGCCTCTGTCCATGCAGGGATGGCACCAAATCAAGTAACAGCGTAGGTTGGGAGGGGGATAATCTTGCTCTGGTCCCCTGCTCCAAGCAGGGCTGACCTCAACTGGTTGCTCAGTGCTTGTCCCATCAGATTTTCAGTATCTATCGATTTCCTCATATGATAAAGAATAATTTATAGCAAAGGGGTTTAAGTCCCTCACTTTGATAAGTTAGCCGCTCAGAGCCCCTGCCATAAATACTGCAAGTGCTTTAGCTTTCAAAGGAACATGTTAGAGGAAGATTGCAAAAACCTGTCTCGTATTCTGAAGGTCTGCTGATGAAGATGCTGCTCCTCCCCCTGAAGAATGCCTTCAGCTCCTCAGCAGAGCTACACAAGTGTTCAGAGAGGAATATATACTGAAACAGGATCTGGCAAAAGAGGAGATTCAGCAAAGGTAAGGAAGAAACCACCTCATAAATAACTGAACAATGTCTCTGTGAAACAGCATCACTAAGTACCGAGCGCTTCTCTGCTGGACTAACCCTTGTAAATGGGTAGAACGTACTCATGTAAGGCTCATGGAGTACCAGAACTGAAAATTGAGTTACCAGGGAAATATGTGATCGCTGTAGTGGCTCACAGGGGAAAGAAAAAAAAAGTAAACGTACACACATAGAATACTTCTCTTTAGCTGTTGTCAGTGTGCCTGTGGATGGCAGGAAATCCTGTGACCTCTGCACTAATCCTGACAAAGCAGCTAAAAGGACAATTGCATTAAATAAGTCTCTACTTCAAATTATAGTTATTTATATTATAAAGTTAGGACGAAGTGGAAGAGTTTGTTCTCACCATTGCCCATTTTTCAGTGTCTTTAGTTCTTCATACTCCCAGGAGTGTTAAATCAATTCTGTCATATTTTCTGTGTGGCCTAAATCCTGACTGAACGGGGTTGCTGTTGTGGATGGTTTGATTTTATGTATGTATTTATTTTAAGAGTGAAGCTGCTGTGGGGACAGAAGAAGAAACAACTGGAAGATCTTAATTACTGTCGAGAGGAAAGGTGAGGGTAAACTACTGCTTTTATCAAGTCACACCTCAGGAACGACAGACCTTTGTACAAAAAGTACTTTGTACAGGGTCCTGTGTGAAACAAGTGAGGAGGGAATGCATTTCCAGTTACAATTAAGCACATAGGTTCCCTCTCTGGTCCAGCTTGCTTTTTCCTTGTCCTCTTTTCGCATACAGACTGCCTTGCAAATATATATAAAGTAATTAAACATTTCTCACTTGCATAAAGGAAAAGTTTGCGGGAAATGGCTGAGCGCTTGGCTGACAAGTATGAGGAAGCCAAAGAGAAGCAAGAAGATATTATGAACAGGTGAGTGCAAACTACACTGTTTCATCACAGATAACTCGCTGTTGTGTAGAAGTCTCCAAATGCAGTAGAACAGAGGGGGCAGGAAGTGCCACCACGCTGGTTTCTTAGAAGAGCGGGCTTCTGAAATTCTCTTTGTTGGGGCTCAGGGGTGATTTTTCAGTACTACTTCAGGTCCAGGCTGAGTCAGCTTGCCATTCAGAAATACTGTGTGAAACCAGGGGAAAGAGGAAAGTCAAGTCTAGAGCCCCTAAGATTTGGAAGAGTGACAGACGTGCAAGACTGTTGGTGTCTTAGCACATAACTGGTCTAGCAGATGAGTTAATTCAGCAACATTTCTTGCTTTCTATGTGAAGAATGAAGAAAGTACTCCGGAGTTTCCACTCTCAGCTTCCTGTTCTATCAGACAGTGAAAAGGACATGAAGAAAGAACTGCAGACCATACATGACCAGCTGCAGCACTTGAGCAATGCTATCAGACAGGTGAGATAACGAAGCTGGTAGGTTTTTGACACCACCTCACTTGCACGTAATGCTAGTGCTGCTAAAATACTGTCCTTCCAAGAGAGCAACTTTGTACTTCTGTTAAATTAGCAACAATATACAAAATTTAACTTCTGATCCTTGTTAGCAATATAGACAGAACCTCTGCAACCCCATATAAACCCTAAGAAAGTTTATACACCCCTCTCAGTCTTGGCACTAGCTTTCTCTTCTCTGGGGGAGGAAGTGTGCAAAAGCAAGCAGATGTTATCCTGGAAAGAATCAGAATATATTGCGGTATGACACAGCAGTCTGTAACTGTAACAAGCTTTCACTTTGGCAGGCAGCGCCCACACTGATGGGGTCTGCTTTTGGTACGTGACTTGTAGGTTAAAATGAAAAAGGAATACCAGCAGAAGAAGATGGAGAAGGGTACCAGCCCCCGAAAGCCCAGCATCACCCTCAGTGCCTACCAGAGCAAGTGCATCCAAACCGTCCTGAAGGAAGAGTAAGTGAAAGCTTGGATCCTGTAGCATTCGAGCCCTGGCACTTACAGAAGCAATTCTGTTCCAGGGTCTGTGGTATAACTTAACCTCTGTGCTGCATGAGGGGCTGGCTGATGCTCCAGCTGGGTCTGGAGCATAAAGTGTGCCAGCTTGTGACAGCAGCACTGGCCATCTTTATGCTGCTATTAAAGCAGATTTAGTTGGAGTCTCTGTTTGCCCAGGGATCTTTTGGCAGTCTGTATCCAGCCTGTACTTAACAAAATGCCTTGCAGCAGTGCTCCCATTCTCTGCTGCTACCCTGTGAAGTATTTTCCTTCCTGATCAGTTTGGAGCAAAAATGACCTGCAGCCTTTTGACTTGAATTTCTTTTTCTTGAAGGGGAGAACACATAAGGGAAATGGTAAAACAGATCAATGACATCAGAAGCCATGTGAACTTCTAACCTGTCCATGATGAGGAACCTACAACAGAAAGGTTGGACAAGCTTTAATTTCCCTT
The DNA here is from genome assembly GCF_000699245.1 of Pterocles gutturalis. Lineage (NCBI taxonomy): Eukaryota > Metazoa > Chordata > Aves > Pterocliformes > Pteroclidae > Pterocles > Pterocles gutturalis. Next base: position 8,912 of record NW_010117206.1, read on the forward strand.
GGAATTTCCCCTTGTACATTTAACATTTGTATGTTGAATATTTTGTAAAGATGGACTGTGAAATAAATACTTTTGATGAGACTCCTTACATGCTGTGGTTTTTTTGGTTTTCTTCTGGAAAGGTGATTGTGCAGCAGGTATTTTAAATCTCAGGTATGTTAGAGTGTAATACTTACAGCTATCTCAGTGGTGTGGGGATTGCTGCTTCCTTCAGAAAGCTGCCTGGGTTACTCGGGGAGACATCTCCTACCCTTGGTCCAGGGCATGGGCACTGCTGGGGAGGCCTGTGGCAGAAGGCAGAGTAGAAAGACCAGAGAAGCGCACACCACTTCAGCAGCTTTTTTTAATTTGGAACACTTTCTTCATAAAGGACACACCTTCAATACAGTTAACAAATGGTTACACTTGAATCCTGTAGACAGCAGAATTCTACACCCACAGTTGCACAGGACACCAATGGCTTGGTTCACTGGAATGCAGTATTAGCTTCCAAACGCTCACTTTGCCTTTATCAAAAGATGGCTCTGGAGTCCGTCTTTCCATTAAAAGGCCAATTATTTATCTGCTGCAGACAAACCGTAGTGGACAATAAATGTCCTGTCCCCCCGCCCCTTAGAAAAGGTGACATGGTCAAGCTCCGTTTTGAAAAGTAGTACTGCACTGCTACAAAAGGGGCACGGCAAGAGGTGCCAAAGGAACGCTGTAAGGAAAGGAGGGCTGTTAGGACCTGGTGGGTAACAAGGTTACCAGACATGCTGCAAGAACACTTTTTTTTTTGTACAGATTAAGACTATACAAGTATAGGAATGCATACAAAACTTGATCTCATCCCTTTTACAGTCTATGAACAGAATCCAGTTTTCTAACCCACTCACCTTGTGTACCGTAGCTGACCTGCCTGTTAGAAGTAGTGCCCATTAAGAATCTCTTGCTAAGTGAGGAGAACCTACCACCCTACCCAAATCATGCTCCAGAACACCAAGAACTGGACGGAAGAGCATTTGTTTTCTGACATTTTATGAGCAATATCACCGTAATACCAGTGAGTATCTGTAACAAGAGCTTTTACTATACTCAATTTACAGTGTTTTAAATTTGCTCTGCAAATTTGGCACACACTGTTTTGTTTTTCAAGGCCCCTTTAAGTTTATGAAGTTGAGCAGAAGCTTGCGTTCCTGCTTCTGAAGCTGTGCTTTCCTTCACCAGGAGGGACAGCCCCCTCGGGGTCAGCACGACAGCTGTTGGGAGTGAGCACATCTCCCCCCACTGCTGTGAACAGTCAGGTTTCTCATTTAAAAATAAGAAATTTGCACTGGTTGGTGAAAGAGGGCACTCATGTTCCAACTCTAAAATGGTCACAGCTAGTGAAGGTGTTTGGGTGCATGATGGAATAAGGTGTTAAAAAACAACCCTACAGTAATTGCATACCCTTCCTCTCCAAACCAAAAGGAAGTTCCTCCACCGACTCGCCTGGTGCATGGTTTAAAAGCAAGGAAGCCAGGTGAGTTCTCATCTCAGCCCCCTTTCGTGCCCTACCGCATCTGCCTCTAGCTGCTCTAACTAGACCAACACGCATCGCTGGCCGCTGAGAAAAATACACAAGCATGCACATGAACACACACACACGCAAAACTCCATTCTGCAACCGTTGTATTGTCACCGTGTCCATGAAAGATCACCAACTGACTGCCCCTCACCTGTCTTCCCCTACAGACTGCACAAAGACCCCCTGCACCCCTCTGCAATCTGACACCACCACCCCTAGAGAAAGCCATGTCAACAAATTGTAAAAAGTACACTAAGGAAAAGCCACACCAGCCCTGTACTATCTGAAACAAGCTAAAACGGTCAGCTACAGCCGTGGTTGTCTAGAGGAGATGGGAAGGCAGGGCTGCTGCGAACAGGCACTGACATGGACCAGAAAGGGATGCTGGAAGGCCACTAACAGCTGCTTTCCCTGCTCTCTTGCACTAGGAGCACAGTCCACAAACTAAAAAAAAAAATTCTTTTTCTGCATATGTCTTCAGGTGTATTTCCTCAAGTGTTCAGCTTGCTGAAGAGATGAATAGGATGTTCTGCCACACAACACCAGGCTTCCCTAAACACTGCTGCACTCGTTCAGTAACAGTAACCAGCTCAGAGTGCATTTTTGGGAAGAAAGGGAACATAGGAAAAAGCTCTGCATTCTGCAGCTCCTAACAAAGGCCTGGTTTTTTTTTTTCTCCAAAGTTTACTGAACAGAATAGGACTCTAACCATTGGAAAACTGAATGCAAGACATCTGGTATTGGATTTATGCATCAGGAGGCAGCTGCTGTCACCTCACAGTTCAGCAAATAGTGAGAAAGGTTAAAACACCCCAAATCTGGTCACAGCCAATTAATAAAGAACCTAAGCCACACTTCAATTTCACTTTTAAGTGAAATTGTCATCATCTTAAGATGACAACTCTGCCATCTACTAGTCTAGTCACTACTAAGGTAGGAAAAATGGCTTTTGGGTGTCAGAATTAGGAAAGGAATTAATTGCTAGGGTGAATAAATGCTTTAATTCTTGCAATGAGTGACAAGGAGTCGAGCTTTTATGCTTCTTTTTGGCTGTTTTTAAGGCATTCCTCTTCAAAACCACTGGTTCTAAATTTATGTTAGTTAGCAGGATATACACCGCTAAAAATAGGACAGAAGCACTTAAAATGTAGTCATGTGCATTACAGTTTGGAGCATTTTCTGTCACTTCTGGTTTTCTTCATCCCCTTCAGATCTATAGCCAACTGTTTAAAGAAAAAACAATAAGCAATGGAGGAAAGTTTAAGGTACAAATCTTGGACAGTAATGATCTGCTCTTTCAGCCTCCTTTCTTCTAATCGAGTTCTAAGTAGGGGCCAGCTCAAGAACTCAGTTTGTACCACCAGTGTGATCAACACCTGCAACCGTACACGAAACCATACAACTGCATGTATAAAACTAACAAAACGAGGAAAAGGAGGAGGAATGGTCATGTTACCGCCATGCATTTATAGAACAACCCCAAACCTAGCACCTGCTTAATCGCCTCTGCTGTCATGTTACATCATGTAACTTAAATGAACGGCTACAGAAATATAAGACAGTGGAGGAGTCAACTCTGAGCAACACCATGATAGCACACGTTAAAGTGAGAGACACACTGTACCTTTCAAACTTGAACCATCAGAACAATGCAGCTCCAGAACATCTGTGCTCTGTGACTGAGTGCAATCACTGTGTTGCATACAATTACGCTGACCCAGAAGAGGTGGGTCAAGCTGGCTGCTTCATTCAGCACCTTACCTCGACACTTTCCAGCAAAACCTAGCAACGTACAGCTGGCGTCATCCACTGGAGCAAAGCAGACCTGTATAAACCCATGCTAATGCTCAGACAATGCCTAGGGTTCTTACTAGGTTTTTGTTGGGGTTTTTTGGGGGTTTTTTGTGGTTTTTTTTTTTAACACAGAAGGGATTACAGGTACTGCTCAGCTTTAGAGATGAGAAACAACCAGTTGTAGTTCCACATTATGGATTACATCTGTGAAAAGAAGTTACAAAACAGTGCATTTCTTGTGCTTTTCTTTAAGTATCAGAATTCAACGCAAAAATTTCAAGGAGCCAAATTCTCAGTACATTTTTCATTTTTTTGGATTAGCATTTATGTGTTCAGGAGACACACAGCTCACTCATGTCCACCACATTTCAGCAGCATTCAGATTTTTCAACACAAAGTCAATGGTGAAAAAAAAAAAAGTACTGAGTTATGAAATAAGATCAATATCCAGTGTCCTGCTAATAAAGTCATATTTTAATATAAAATATTCATACAGCATACTCTACACCTCATTCTCTCTGCTAGCTGAATACTGTTACTGACTATTCAAACAGAAAAACTTCAACCACTTTGCTCTTCAATGTTTTGGAGGGACAATATGGTTTCCAGCAGCTACTTTGATCACAGTAGTGGGGGGGGAAAGGAGAGAGGGAAAGACAGGGTAAATGTTCCAAAACTCTGTATTAGGTTACGAAGTTGGCTGAAAGAGGGGAAGTTTTTCAGAATGTAAGGACTGATCCCACTCAGTGGAACATGAAACACCGCACTCGTTAGTGTTTCCATTAGAAAGTTCTCCTTCCTACGCTGTAAGTCACCCTTGTGCTCTCTTCTGGCCCAGTACGAAATCTTTTTCCCCTCTAGAAACAAAACTTAAGTCATTGCTCCCCTCTGTTGTCTTCTGCTCTGTCGGTTAGAGTTAAATAATAATTAATGTTGCTATAAAGATGAGTTAAAAACCCCAAATGCAGCCTTGGAGCCCGCTCATCAGGGTGTCATGTTTCAGGAAGCTGATTAATGTCCGTCAGTTTTGTGTCATTCAGGATTGCACGGATGCTCTCCAGGGAATCTGCCTGCCGGATCCGCTCCAGCTGCACCTACAGAAAACCAACACATGCAGTGAGCCAGTAAAACATGCCGATGGAGGACCACAGACCCAAAACCAGAACTGAGCCAACAGGCAACGTTAGCAACCCCTAGTACCTATGCAAGCAGAAGAGAACAAATCATCAGTGGCTGAACAATGCAAGGTGTGAAGGTGCACAAGCTTCATGTAGAAATTTACAACCGCTACTTGTTGTTTTCTACTGCTCTGGAGAAGTAAAGAAACACAAGTAGCACCTTACAAGTTGATTGCACTTCCCTTACCTGAAGTGTCTGAGAAAGCTTTACAAAATCTCTCTGCACTTGCTCACTGACATCTAATTCAGTCTGCAACCGCTGAGCTTTATTCTTCTCTTCAAATACCAGCTGTTCAAGGTTTGCCTGAAGAGAAAGACATGCTTTATGCTATGCTTAAACTGTACAAAAAAAGAAGAAGCTCGTATAAACTGATGAAAGCATGATACTAGAGCAAAGCAGCATGGTTATTCTCAGAGTCCTGGCAAGAAATTAAACCAATCACTCTCTGCACCTCAATTTTCCTAACTGCAAAATCAGAGGCTAATACCTACCAGACAAACATTCTCATGATTAGACTGGTTAAAGCATGAAAAAGCCCCATGTCTTTTAACAGCACTATGTCCAAGGATCTCAAAATAAAAAAAGCAGATTTCTGAGTTCTAATGGAACGTGACCATAGATGAAGGGCAGTAATCTGCTCGTGAAAATATAACTGTCGTGCTGTCTCGAGGTTTAGTGAAAAAAGTCTTTGGTGGAGGGGGAAAAAAAACAAGGGAAAAAAAAAGAGAAAAATCAGATCACAGTTAATTCATCTGACTGCCAAAGTAGGACTCCTTTGTACAGCAACAACAAAACAACATTTATTCAAAAGTATCAAAGCATTCAAACCACGGTTTGGTTAGTCAGGAAGCTTTCTATACGCAGAGATGTTATTGAAACCTAACTTTGGAAGAAAATCCAAAAGAGATATTCAAATTAGCAGCACTTCTGATCCACTGCTTTACAAATCCAAGTGCAAAGTGATTGGGATGAGGATTTAAACCACATCCAATGGACACTATTTCACTGCCAGCATTTATTACCATTCAAAAGCTTCCTTTTCCATTCTTTTGTAGTGATATGTTCTCTGACCACAGTTTGATCATCATAAAAGATGTACATATACTTCATATCCGGACATCATAGCTACCTTTGCTGCCGTCTCCTTCTTCAGCTGTTCTTCTAGAGTGTTTTTTGCTTCCTGCAGACTCTCCAGCTGCTGCAAGTTTTCCTGTGAAGAACTTTCCAACTGTATAATAATAATTAAAAAGAGTATTAACAAAAACTCCTACTAGTTCAGTTTCTCACAGTCCCTCCATACAGGAGGTGTAGCCTTTCCCAGGACTCAGAAATAAACCTCAATCATCTCTCCTAGGGACAGAGAAAACACCTAAATAACGCCTCTAGTCTCCATTTAGTTCTTTTGAGAGCTGGAGAAAAATGGCCAAACCTGACATTGAGGTTATTAATTAACCCAATATCTAGGTTACAGACAGACAAACACCTTTTAAGCAACAGAACTATAAACATGTCCCAGTCCTACACTGCCATCAATGCAGCTATCCTGCCCTTCGAAGTTCCACACGTGACCTTCCGTGTTTCCTCCGAAACACTCAGGAAAGCTACCCGGGTGCAGTTCCAACGCAGGCACACCTGCACTCTGTTGATACCAAGAGCTGCAACAGACTGAGAGTGTCCAGTGCAGTGTCAGTGCCTCCAGTAAGAAGATCTGTGCAGATGCACGGACTGCTGTTCCTTCTTCAAGAAAGGAACGGTCACCTATGCAGATATACCAGCCCTCCAGCATCCCACAAGCAGGTTGAGATGAAGGAACAATAATGTTACGTGATTCAGAATTCTCTCCTTAGTTCAGCTCTTTTACTGGGCACAATAACATCACAGAAAAATATATTTGAAGTGTTACTGACACCTCAAAGGCAGATGGGAAAAAAGTTCATTTTCTCTGATATGAAGAGGTTGATGTGAGCAAAGACATCAGCACTGTGCCACTGATAGAACTAGCAGAAAAAAAGAATACGATTTTCTTTAAAAACAAAACCAAAAATTGCACAGTGAATGGCTCCTTACCTGTTCCTTTTCCACTTTTATTCTTTCCAGTTCAGCCTTTAAACTGGAAATGGAAGCTGGAAAACAAGAACATTAAAGCTTAAATGCAAGAAAAGCACAGGAAACTGGACAGACCCTCTTTACTTCGGTTAATATTTAAAGGAGAATTAAGCACATGCGACATCAAAGGTATCTCAAAGGTAAACAAATAATTGTACTTTTGTTTTCAGCTGCACAGCTTTGGCGTATCTGCTATCAAAAGTGGACAGTTTTTAAAATTCAGGCAAGTCTACTTATCACAAAGTCAAGTCTTAATTAATCTTAATAATTTCTAATATTCCTAAGACTGGTTTACCCCTGCTCACCTATTTCCTCTTTGCAATTTTCTATTTCCAGCTGTAGAGTTTCTTCTATATTTTCTTTCAAATATTGTTCAGCTTGAATCTGTTCTTTTAAGAATAAAATCTCCGCCTTAAGTTTCTCCTCAAGGTGATCTGCTGCTGTCCGCACACTAATTATGTCTTCACGATATTTTAAAATCAGCTCACGGAGCTCCTGAATTAATGATCAGGAAATATTTGTGTTATGATCTTCAGATACACACAATACTATATTTATCATCATACAAGCCAAAGACAAAGTTACACTACCCCAAGGTTTGTCCCACCACACCAGATCTTGCATCCAGCAAGGTACTGAAACAAAAATCACAGTTTGCTTGGCTATAGTAAATGAAGAACGTGTAAAGATTCATGTCTCCAGACGTGAACCTCTCCTCCTGCCCTTCATCCCCCACAATCTTTTAAGCTCGATGTGTTTGAGCACAAGGGAGTGGCCATGAAAAGGATGAAGAGGCTTATCACTACTCAAACCTCAGGATTATTACTGGTCTTAACGCCTGGACAGAAATTAAAGTGACTGACTTAGCTTAATTTATTGAATCAATACCTACATGGGTGACTGAACGCTTGTGTGCCCAGTTGCAAAATAAAGCTTGAACTAGCTGAACTGGGATAAGCCCACACCGTACTGACAACGGAGCAGCTGTCAGGCCATAGTTAACTCATTTTATTATTATCTATCCATACCCTGAAGCATGCTCATGGCACACTGGGATCAGACTGCTGATTTTGTACATCACAGACTTACAGGGTTAAAATCCAGATTATTGTTCCTTGTGCTATTTGAGTCAGTTTTTTGATAAAGAAGATTCTTCCAGCAAGATCTAGTCGCATGCATTATTTGTGTTAATGATTTTTAAATGTTTTACCTCTGCTGCCTCTGGTAGAATGAAATCTTCAGCTTGCTGCAAAGACACATGCAAGCTATGTTTTCCTTGAAGACTTTCATTATCTTTTTGCAGTCTCGCCAACTCTTCTGAAACCTGCTCCCTTGACTGTGTCAGGACAGCCTCCAATGTGAAAAAAAAAAAAGCATAAAGTCTCACTTAGGGTCACCCTCAGACCTCTTTGTGCCCCATTTACTATCACTGCTTTCAAAAATCTGGTGAATTGATATTCTTCATAAAGAAAGGAAACAAAATGTTTGTGTGGATCAATATGATCAGCTCTCTCTCGCCCGGCGCACGCACCAGAAATAAAGGCAAGATCAATCTTAAATGGACAGGCAGATAGGAGGAAGCAAGTGATACATACAGCATCGTTAAGTCCCCCAGTTTTCTTCCCCATTTATCCATTAGCTAGCTGTGCTCACAGCAGGGCTGGGGAGAAGGGGATCACGTGTGGTGTTGGGAACCGGCAGTGATGTTTATTAAAATCACCTAACAACTCAGCTGTAAGACCAGGTTATTCAAAAACCTTAAACACTCATCCTGAAACTTTCAATGGCATGTGTCTGCCTCCTACTGTCTTTTGAGGAAAACATCAAAACAGCCAATTCTCTTGCAAAGAAAAACGATTAAGAAAACATGGTTTTGCTTACACTGAAAGAGAAAAAAATCTAGCAAACTTTCCTGAGAACTTTCCTTCGCTATAGGGAAACAGGGACTTGAACTCTGACAGAGGCTGCCCTTTGTATTATAGGTGGACAGCATGAACAGTATTTACAGATCAACACATTTTCTAATCTCCTGCATCTCCAATGAGTGTGATCTCATGCAGAACATCAAACAGAACATTTCTACAAGCCATGTCATGATGTCCTACAGACAGTCCCAGACTCCAAAAACGCAATACTGGGATTCAGGAGAATGAACGCTCTTAAGTCTCTACAATGCTGTGCAAGGGAGGAAAAAAGAAGAAACTTGATTCTAATATAGAAGGGAATGAACTGCTCTAAGGAAGTCAGACTTTGTTCTGCCCTAGAAAACGAGGTCCTATTCCTGTTCTCTGGCTTAATTCCTACAAGATGCTCAAAATAGTTTAAAAAAAAAAATAAATAAAGTTCCCATACGTATCTCTCTTCCTGGGTGTCAGGGCTGATATTTTAAGTCAGACCTGTGAAAACACTGAGCATTCATCTCTCAAACTCAAGATAATATTCACTAGTGACGGTACATGTGATGAATCCTAAAAAATTGTCTTGAGAAAATCTATTCTGTCTTCAGATCTGAGATTAAATAAGATACTAAATGGGCATGGAATGTACGTAATGAATAAGAGGGAAAAGAAGTTCACTAATAATCTCCATATTAATCAATATGCCTACACACAGAAAGTACCTACAAACAGGTCCAGCACTTGCTGTCAGAGCTCACTTGATCAGTATCTTTACGTGTTAAGATGCACAGCTCGTTAGCCAAGCTTGGCTGGGCAGCAAGACAAAGCTTTTTACAAACACACTGAGCTCCAAAGGTTAGACAAACAGTGCTGGTCAAGCGATCTCCGGGTTTAAGCTGCCTTACCATTTGCTCCTGGACACTTCTCTTTGCTTGCGAAAACGCCTGCTGCAGTTCACTGAGGAAGTTCTCCGACTTTTGACATTTAGCCATAAGCAAAGAGATCTGAAGAAAAGAAAACCCACAAAGATGTAAAGCATGAAACAGATTTTGAAGAAGAAATAACCACTGATGTTCTCTTGCCTGTTGTCACTACCAACATATACTCTGAAATTTCAAACTAACCCACTGAAGTTCATGTTGTTAATTCTTTACTCAATAAAGCTATAATGCAGCTCAAGTCAGAGAGATGCTGTGCTTCTATACAATAATATATTTTATTTACTAAACTCTAAACAACAAAAACACTTAATTCTAATCAAACATGAACTTAAGCCAGTTCAGAGACACTGAAGGGAAACTGCTAAAGGTATTACCTAAGTGTTCAGCATTTTCTTTACAGTAATTTTTGTACCTTTCTCTAAAAGCACAGATCTTCAAAAACTTTACAATTAAGTTATTCTACAACAACACACACTTAACAGCAAGATTAAGCATTACTTAATTAAGAGCACCCAGCCAAAAGAAAGAATGTATGAACATAATCCTGTCATCTAAGACAGGCTTTGTCTAATGACTACTGATTCTTTAGTAAGAAAAAAACACTGGATGGGATGGAAGAGAGAAAGCCTTCCAGGTCAAGTGAAGTAAATTCAGTGTCTTGTACACAGCATTTACCCAATATTGTAATCTTTAATAGGCCAAAGTGATGACTTTTATTTTTTTAAAGCTCTGACTACCACACATCCTATTTGTCTCCGTTATTCCGGAAGAGTTATGCACACATCTCAGACTGAAAAATCTTTTCAGCAGGTTATTATTTTATAGAAGTCTACTACATATTTTGGACTTCCTACTGCTGCTGCCTGCTCAGATACTCATTAGCAGTAAGCCCTCATTACAAGTCCATTAACTGGGTGTCAAATACTGACGAGAGCAAGCGATAAGAACAGTACCACTCTTCTGCTGACAAGGACAGTGACTACAGGGCTACTTTTGAATGTTTGGGTGATGTCCTACACAGGTCACTTCAAACCTCAAACACGACTCAAATTCCAATTTTCACCTCTGTAATAGATTTCAAGATTAGAGACGAAACTTTAGGGCCAAAATTGGCTAACGTGGTATTAGAGAGATGTCAGACATATCTAGACACTGTAGCAGGCTCAGGTGGAGTGTAACGAACCCTAGAAATTCTTATTTTTGTTGCCCCTACAGCAGGTAGTCCATCCATATCTAACAGAAGACAAGAGGTCTCGTAACATACTTTTGAATAACATTTAAGGATTCCTACCATCTTGATTACAAAATGCTCGTACCTGATTAGAGGAGTCCTCAGCACTTTGTTTCATGTAATCCTCCAATTCCTGTTTATCTTTCATTGTCTTTTCCAGCTGGTCATTAGCCTGTCTCAGCATCACCTGCAGCTTCTTCACCTGTGTTGTTACCAGAAAATAAGATTTTCATTCTTTTGGGGAGTATTTACTTCCTGACCACAGATATTACCCACCCCATTGCACCCCAAACCACAAAACAAATCCCTCAAAACCCTGTTCAACTCAGAAATTCCTTTACTGTTCTTCCAAAACACCTTGAATCACAATTATACCTGTAAGGAAACATGAGACATCAAACTGCACTGGACCATCGCCATGTAATGACTTCAATCACTTATTTCAAAGCAGAATGTGACTCATGCCTTCCATACCCATCTGAAAATTGTTCTTCAGTATACGGCAGGAAACAAACATCTTCCGAAACTTTACAGTCATTTTATGCTGCTAGGAGGAGTTCCTCTAATTTTCCCTTTGCTGTAAACAATTCTTGCAGTACCAAAGATAATAGAATTCAATGCATGAAGAGCATTTTAGAATATAAATTATGAAAGATACTGACTTCAGCATGAGCACAACACTTTTTATAGAACAGTGCCTTTACTGCATGGTCTTACAGCACCGGAAAAAAGTGGTTCTCCAAGGTGAATCATTAAGAAATAGGTACACACAGTGCTCACTGACCACATAACAGTAACAGATCAGGTTATGTCAATAGAATGTCAGAAGTTATCCAGATTTTAAGTATGCCGACACTGTTCTATTAAAACCAATGAATAAAACAGCAGATGGTTCACTGTTGCAACCTTAGTGGTATGAATAACTGCAAAAGCCTTGCCAAAGCTGGAAGAGAAATCCCACCTGGTCTCTTGTTTCAGCCTCCTGGATCTGGATACCTTGCAACTGCTTCTCGTAATTCGAGCACATATCACAGCGTCTACCCAGCTTGTTCCCTGCATTCTGCACCTGGAGAACAGAGTTATCACCTGCCATAAAGGCCATAAAACTCTTCAAGGAATGCAGGAGTGCTACATTCTCTCACATGTGTTGTGTGATCACAAAATATTACAGATAGCAGACAGTGGCAGAATCATGTAAAGGCAAGATTAAGTTGCTCTAAAAATAAAAGACAATGTAAATGAGCTGCAGGGCATCAGCTTTTCCTAGGAGTCCCACTAGTAGCACAAAAGCAACATGACATGCAAGAGTTCATCAAGTCATTCAGTGTGTCCTTTGGAAATATATAACTTAATTACCCGTATAGAAACAGACATCTCAGAGAAAAGCTTTCAACAGACCATAGCATTTTTTTCATGCAATTATTTTATACTACAAACCAAATTCTCAACACTACAGTGTATGGGGTTTTTGTTTTGGGGGGGGAGGGGTGTGTTTGGACTTTTTGGGGATTTATGTTTGTTTGGTTGGTTTTTTTAAATAACACAAAACAATTAAAAAGCAAGTGAGTTCATCAGGTCATGACTTCCTTACATTTTTTTCATCCTGTAACTGAGCTCTGAATATTTTTCAATGGCACATACAAATTTTGTTCTACAACAGTCATCAAGCTTTATTTACTTTTTAATACCCTCCTCCGATATTGCTCAGCATCAGAGACTGAATAATCAGCTAAAAGAGCAATTGGGAAAGAATAAAGTAGAAGACAGGCAGATTAAAAAAAACAAAAAAAAAAACAAAAACCCCCAAAAAACCAACCCAAACAGAAGGAAAAAAAATAGTGTTGGGGCGTGCAGCAGGGAAACAGAATAAACCAGCTGCCATTTTGAAATTGTAATGGTTTTGGCCAAGGGGACAAATGGAAGTTTTCTCAAAATAAGGTTTGAGCTGAAAATTGGTATTCGCTTCTCCATGTCCCACCCACAGAGAGTGGCATTCACATACCCTGCCCTTACTCCTGCCTCCAGAAACATGTGGGAAGCAGTACATTTCTTCTCTGAATTATAAGAAAGGGTTGGAGTAAAATGTCATCCAAATGTCAACAGGGCAAGTAAATCCTCTACGCTTGAGTATTTAACTCAGCTTTGAGATCACAATGCTGTAATTTCTCCAGATATTAAAATTAGTAGCAACACAAAAACTAGCAAATTTACAATAGGTTTGGAGAGACCTCCTACGTAATGATTTGCAGGTAAGCTGAATTCCAACAAGTTGAGGAAATAAAATATCACTAGTTCTTCATTTTTTCTGTCCTTTGCCTGGCCTCTTCTCTTTCACTGCATTCTTACTTTTTTTTTTTAACCCCATCTTGTCTTCCTTTCCACCCATTATGCATTGTTATCTCCTCCCCCCCACTCCCTTTTCTTCCCCCTAAAGTGCTGCTCTTTGGCTTCTCTTCTTCTGAAAGAGTAACCACAGGAACCCCACAGTACTCCTCTTTTCAGCAATAAACCAAATGCAAGCTTTGAACTAGCATCCTATAAAGCTGCTGAAAAACTGGCAGGCAGAACACCCAGAAGCAGCAATTTCCTTGGTCACCCACACTGAAACTGGCAGTGTTCAGTTTAATCTGCTGCTTGTCGCTCTCAGAAATTGGTTTCTGATGATGCAAGTCCCCAACAATTTTCTGAAGCTTCCTTTGTGGTAGCTTTGTGTGTTATGCATATCTTGGCTGCTCATTTCTGAATTGCACTGCATGCACAATCCTCAGTAAAGCTTCTTGGCATAAAGCAGCACTGTTAGCTCTGCTCTTTTTGTTAATCTTTGCACTTTCCTAGTCACCCCCAGTTGCACTAGAATGTCCCTTCCTTAGCTTCCCATTTTCTCGAGTTCTCCCATTTTCCCCCTCTCACATATTTGTGAAATCGACAGCTGCCTCTGCCAGACCCTCCCCTAAGCGCAAAAATATCCCGTATTTATCCCACAGAGTCAGCCAAGATGGCTTACATCAGCTGTGCTTTACCTACAGAAGTATTCCAAGACAGAAAAGCGAATATCTACATACGATGCTATGTATTTCCTTCCGCACGTGCCTGCATGTAAAGCAAATCAGGAAGAGCTTCCTACCCAGCAGACAGCCCCCATCGTGCAGGCAGCCTGCCGCGCAGGCAGAGGTCAGAGCAGACACACGCAGCAGGTACTCACCTCCTTCTGCAGCAGATTCCACTCTGTCTCACTAACCAAGCGGTAACCGCTGGGAGATACATAAGCACTTTCTACCCCTTGTGTAACACTGGAAAGAAGCGAAGCAGTCTCTTCTTGCTCTGGTGTCATAGCTTTGATTGCTTTCTCCTGATCTTTAGTTAACATGAACCCACTTGGCATTTGCAGAGACCCAAGGGAAGCCGTATCAAAGTTCTCAGACACTGAATCTGCTCCAACAAGTGGTCCAAAATCTGACTCATCCAGGTTCCCAGCAGACTTTGCTTTGTTGTTGTATCCTAAAGCTTTGGACTGCAAAGATCCAGATGTCCCCAGACTGTCTGTTGACTGTGCTCTCCGTAGCCCATCTTTAAACATATCATTGTCTGATTTAGTGAAAGATTCACCAGAAGAAAGAAGCAAGTCTGCATCCAATGAATGGACTGAGCCATGGGTACTATTTACATGCACCTGGAATTGAAAAACAAGAAAGAAAAAATTAGATACTCCACTCTAGAAACATGGTAAAAGAGGAATGCCGGGCATTAATTATCAGACATGGTAAAGGCAAGTTTAAGTTGGCTTTGGCAAGCCTAAACTTAAAGATGGCACTAAACTTAGTGCCAACTTAAAGCCAGCTCACTAAACTTAAGATGGCAGAGAAAAGGATAGAGAACTAAAATGTACTAGCTAGAATTAAAAACCAAACAAGCAAAAATAATACTGCTTTTGTAAGAATCTGTCTTCCTGCCAGAAAAGCAAGGACACAGTCACCTTACATCTTCCAATATTTGAAACAAGGTGCTTCTTCCACTAAAGATATACTTGCTATAGAGCTATATACTTCTATACTTCTAGAACTATAATCTATGCAACAGAAGGCAAACAATCCACTTCCACAAGTAAATTCAAAGTCTTTCATAAAACACAGAACTTTACATTAATATGAAAATAAATGGAGAATGATATACCTAAAATCTACTCTATACTGACTAGTGAATATTCTTCTATTTCTTTCTTCTGCTTTGAGTGTCTGACAAAATACTGTAACACATACAGACACACACACCGTACTGTTCTACACATGCTAAGCAATGGGCCAACTTCACAATCGGGGATCTCAGACTTGTCCAACCAGTCTAAATTTAGTACAGAATTCAACAAGCAGGTCAGCAAGGCAGCTATAATACAATTGCTGAATGTTCAGATATAATGGGTTTAATTCTGAAGATTTAGGTGTGATAGAACATGGTTATAAATCCCAAGAGAATTTAATAGCAGTTAACATCCAGAATGCAAAAGGTAAATTACAGTTTGTAACAGCACCTCTCAGAGGATTTTAAAATATTGTCTTCCAATCTTTATTAGAATTTATATATTCAGGTGCAACTCCAAGGATTTTTAATTGCTTAATAAGAATTATAAGCTTCAGAGAATAAAGGGCACTGTTTGCATTTGTATTTGCAATCAACACCCTGAGGAATGCAGGAGTGCTCAAAGTTGCCTGGAACTATCTGATTGCTTTACCTCTTCGCTAGAGAGCTGCGTAAGGTTTTCCTCATGGGCTAGAGAACACGAAGCTTTCGTTTCATCATCTGAATCTTTCTGCTTCTGCTCCTTTCTCTTGCTAAGTCTTTGCTGATCATCTTCTTCCTAGAAATCAGTGGTTGAAAGGGAACACATGCAAGTGTTAAATCTTAAAATTAAAAAATCACGTTAAAGAAAAAGTAAATCACATTAAATCTACAGTATTTAAAAAAAAAAAAAAGGAAAGCAGCAAGTAACCTGATCCTTTTTCTTCAGCTCTTCAACTTGTCGGAGCTGCTCAGAGGTCAGAACAATTTCCATACGTTGCATGTCCCTCATCAGCAAACGCTGAGACTCCAAGAACTGGTCATTGGCTTTTTGCCATGTGTGTTTCAACTGGTTGTGCTGTTGTCGCTCTTGCTCTAAGAGATGGCAGACTATTCAAAAATGGAAAGAGTAGTTCTGAAACAATTTTTTTTAACCTCTTTTCCAAAGAGAAGCATTTCCACAAACAAAAGTAATTATTGTTACAATTAAAAACAGTCAGGCTTTGTTCAACAACTATTTAGGATGAAAGAAGACATTTTCTTAATTCCCAAACATGGCCTGTGATTAGGGATGTATTACTGACAGTTTAAGATTTCCCCATCAGAAGACTAACACCTTAACTTCATTCATGAATTCTAATAGTTTCTTTTTTTTTTAGTACTGGTCTCCTACGTCCCTGTTTATTTCAACAGAAGGTTGTGTTTTTCATTCCTCTACAGTGATTCTGCGCTGTACTGGCACGCATGTACATTTACAAATCCATTCCACCACCAGGCATTCAGAACTGCCATACCTTCAACAAATTATTGAAATAATGCTCATGATTGTACACAAAAGACACCAGTAAAATCACTTTAATAAGAAGGAAACTTGCAATACTATAACAACTTATCAGAAATTCAATAGCATCCCTCGAGAGAATGAATAGCTCTGTTGTTTTTCTCCATCATAAAAGAACTCTACATTCAACTCTTCTGTAACCATTTCAAGGACTTTCACATTTAAAAGTCCTGCTTCCTCCCCCCACAATTTCTTTCAATCCAATTCAGATACAAAATCAGAAAATAATTAACAGCTATGTTGGTTTTTGCATCCTTTGTGTAAAAGAGACGAAAGAATTATTATTCGACAGGTACCTTCATGCAGTTCTTTCCGCAACTTCTCTGCATCTTCTTGCAGGACTGATTTTTGCGTGTTGAGAACAGCCACATACATCTCTAAGTCTGTCCTACATGACTTCTCAGCTTCCAAATAATGGTTCAGTTCTTTAACCTGAATAAAAAAGAGGGAAATCCACCATGTTAGTGGAGGAACACTCTCAGGCATTTCCTTTTTGTTAGAAGTTACAGTGTCACCTGTTCAGGTAACATACAGGTGCTGAAGTTTATTTCTAGAAATCACAAATATTCAACATCAGTGAACAAGCAGTATTCATACTTATTTCTGAATAAATTACTCATTAAAATTCTGCTAAGTCAAACATATCAGTGTATTTGGAGTTCCCACAGCTGGATCACAATAGCAGCAGCACTGAGCACAGAGATGGTGAAGAGGCAAGTATCTAAGAGCAGACAATGAAGCAATCCTTTAATCAGTGGTGATAAGGCAACAACTAGGTAGGGTGTGGAGACAGTTCAAAATAGAATAACAATGGTAGTCAGAAAACATAAGGATGAGGCAAGCTTGATCAAAGCAGGGATGGTAAGCCTAAGAAGAGAGAAAACTTGGAGACAGACAAGAAGAAAAACATTCAAACCCATGAAAAGCTGCTGCAAACAGAAAGGAAAATCTGTCCATGGAGGATGGGATGAAAAGCAGTTAGAGCAAGAACAATTAAAGAAATATATTGGGATTTTTTTTTTCTTCTTTTTTGTTTTTTAAATAGCAAAGCTAACTGGAACCAAAGTCCTGCAGAGACTGCAGAATCTCCGATGAGAACCTTTTAAGGTGGGGTCACACAAACATCTCTCAAACATGATGCCTGTGCAAATAGAGCCCATCTTGGAGCAAGGAACAGACTGAAAGATTTCTTTATGGCACTATTCAGTTTTATGGTTTGCTGAGTCAGGAATCACAGGACTTCATTTAAAAGGAAACAAAACCCTTCAGGCAGCTCCTGACTGGCTCCACAGAGATGTTTTTTATCTTCCTCAAGACACTACACGAGCCACAGACACAGACTCAGTGTTCAAGATAGCCCTTCGGCTTTAGCTTGCCACTGATGCCCTAGGACACCCAGTCTTCCAGTCTCTTAGCCTTTGAAATGGAGAAATCTGACTCTCAGAGAATACCCTTGGGAAGGATGCAACAGAGGGGGAAAAAAAAAAAAAACACCAAACACAACAGAAAGGCATTGTTTCACTAATCCAGCTAAATACTTGACACTGAGAAACAAAATGACTTGACTCAAGCAGATCCAAGGGATTTCATAATGACCAAACGCATGGCTCATTCTGCAGGTGTCAGTCCTCATCCCAGCCTAGTAATATAAATAATGTAAATAATACCTGCCATGTGTGCAGCACTGTAGATTAAAGTACTTTAACAACTCCCGAAGTTTGTGCTGGAACATCTCCTTGCTAGATCCAAAACAGCAATTCTTTCCCATTAGGCTAAAAAGGTGACTTGAAATAGGACCATCAGCAGCTTCAGACAGAAGGAACAACCAGTGGAATCGACCACAGGTAAGAATTCAGGGCCCAAGTTATTTTCTTGGGTAAAAATTACCATCTAAAGTGAGACTTCTTTAAAAGCAATCCCTCAATGAACTAGAAACATGGATAAAGTTTCTTATTCTTTTTTTTTTTCCCCCCAAGAGATGTGTGCTTGTGTTTTACTCGTCCCATAGAATGACATGCTCAAATTCTAGAGGACTGACAAAGAAACCAACACAATTCCAGGTCCTGAAACATTGTTGATTTTACTCAGGCCTTGCCTGTAAAGAAAGAGGGAGACAAGAATGACCTACGATTTTTATAATCAAATGCAGCAGAAAAGTTCCAAGAAAAGTTCTGGACTATTCTTAAGAAAAGAAGATGAAAAAAAAAAAGCCAAAAAAAAAAGTGCTTTAAGAGCAATTTAGCAAGAAAAGAAGGTTCACGTTTCCTTATCTTCCAAAATCGGCCTGGCAATGAAAAGGAAATATTCGCATCAAGAGAAAAAGTGGAACTACCTGGAGAACTATTATTCCTAAAATCATTTCAATCTCAAAAAATTTGACCTATAAAACAATTCAAAAATAATCTATGAAAACACTCAAGTGTGGGCTCTCAATCGAGTAAAATTGTTACGACTGTTAAATGCATTACACTCTTCTCCCAAATCTCAGAAAAACCTCCAAGTTGGACAAAAAAAAAAAAAAACAAAAAAAAAAACAAACGAGAAAGACTTCCAGCAAGTGACGAGCATCTATTTAAATGAAAATGCAAGTGACTCAAAACACAAGGAAACTATTTATTTTTATGTCTTAAAACATTCACATGGTAAGTTACTTTGCAATTTCAGCCTACTTGACTTTCAAGATAAAGTATTTGTTACAGAAGACATCTTCACTTCTGTATAAAACAGTACATTAAATGTAACTATCTTACAGTGATATAGATATTATTTACCCTTCACAGTTGATGAGAAAGTTCAATAGGGGTTCTGATATATCTGAAGAATACAGGAACACTCGATAAATCACTTAACACTGATTTCTCGGCAGCAATGACCTGTATCCCTTTCCATGAATCTGAGGTTTGCTTAAATTTTAAGATATAATAATTCTGGTGATATTGCCTCAGTTTCATGCCCATGAAATATAGCAGATGCCGGATGGAAGTAGATTAAAAGAATTCTGAGAAACACAAATCTTTCTGTGGCCGTTAAGCGTTACACTAACCTGAAGGGCAGGCTGTTGGAAAGGTGCAAAGCAGCTATCTTTCCTAGAGCTTTTTATTACTAGTAGACTTGAAGCCATGCAATTTCAGGCTAAGCACAGATGATAAACACACACACACACGTAACACAACCCTCAAAACAGAAAGATCAGAAAACATATATCGGCCAAATACATTATTTGAGCTACAGGCAAAAAGATATTGTGTATGAAGAGTTTCACTATACACCATTTCTCTCTTATAAAATTTGACTTTACTTATCTGCATCAAACTAGCATGATGTAAGACATAAATCAGGATACAGTTACAACTCCACCTCACCTTTGATGCTTCCAACTCTTTTATTTTTTCTTCAGCTCCTGTCAGTTTCTCCTTTAGCGCTGCAATCTCTTTCTCCATAGGCATCACAACCGAGCGCAGCTTCTCAGCATCTTCCTGGGCCTGAAGTTAATGCAATAAATGATAAATAACCCATTATCATAGTTTTCACCACAACACTTTCCCTTATTGGAGACATTTGGAGAAATTCTCCATGCAAACAAAAACAACTAACTAAACTTCCACCTTCAATACTCGTCTTACTGCTATTTAGTTCAGCAGTCATTTCGGTGACAACAGGCCAATATTACTCCATTCACAAAAGGCAATGAAATTTTAAATCTATGTATGGATTAGGCCCTGAATATCTGCTTTTAAAGAGAATGTTAGCAAATCTATCACTCTCGATATTTGGGAGAAAATGTACAGATCAGGCATTTCAAATTACGTGCACGTTTCTGCTATCAAAGACCTAACTGTCCTGCAACTTGCTGCCACACAGCCCATATAAAAGAAGTATAACAAGAACTGCATGGTGAGTTATTAACCATTCATTTACTTACCATGAAGTTTAAAGAAAAAGGATCTTCACAGCAATGCCTAGCATAGCTTTGTTCTGATGTGGAAGACCATTTTTCAACTTTAAATTACTCCTGACGTAGCATCAATTTTTGGTGTTACTATACTAAATGTTTCAAAACTATATATATAGGTCAAAAAGTGGTTTGGAAAAGATCAAAGCAGGATAACAGAACGAGAAGCCCAATATGAGGAAAAGTGTTCAAATTCACAATTGCATATGTCAAAGGGTGGCCCTGATCCCGCATTTCTTAAATGCTCTGGCTTCCCTTCACACATGGACCAAAACCTTTCCAAGTGAAAGTAACAGCTCCCATAGACACCACAACAGGAAGTGGAACACTCAGATACTAAAATTCTTCAAGTCACAAAGAGTTTAAGCAACATAATTTGGGTTAGTTTTAGTTAGTATGGAGGCTCAGAAAGTTCAATTGTTCTCTGTCTTCTACCGGAGGAACTCAGAAGGGGAGGGAAGGCAGAGGGCTTGTCCAAAAGCTGAAGCTTCAACAGATGACAATTCTTCTAAGCTGATCAGCAAAGATAGCTGCTAAAAGATAACGCTTATTGTTTTAAATCTAGACGAGAACACAGGTTTCAGAGGCTACTCATCTAAATTTCAGTTTCTGGTAAGCTTATTAACAATTGTATTTTGAACAAGACTTTCAGGAAGAATAACAGACAATATTTTTAACCACTGAACTTGAAATTAATAGACAAAATGAAATAATATTGCAATACCTGGCAATCATACAAAAGTTACCAGGCCCTTGGGCTCTAAAGAGCTTTAAAGAAAACTCTATAGACACAATAAAATTAAATTTCTTCATGTTTCATTGACTTTGCTACATTTTATCACTGCTAGTTTGCTTGTCCAACGAGTACAAATAAAATCTGTGAGGAAAGCGAGGGCCATCACGTGGCACAGTGAATTCAATACCAGGGACATGTGACAGTGTCACACGTATATACACATCCTGTCACTTGCAGCCAGCAACTTATCAGTCACATTCTTCAATCAGATGGGAGCAGCAGTTCAACTTCAAAGACTGCTTTATATTTCATTTATTCTATCAGTTCTATTCATTTAGTGCTACCTACAGCCAGCTCACATGGACTAAAGACAGCCCAACATTTTTAGGACTGTTGAATAAGATTTTTCCTAATTATTTGTAACTGCAGGAACATTGCATCGCCAGCTTCATCTCACATGGTTCAAGACTGAATACAGAAGAACAAATGCATCCAGGTTGGAGCCAGACGATTTACAGAAGCAGTCAGAAGGTTCCCCAAAGCCAAATCAGACTGTTTAACAGCAACCAACTGGAAAGACAAAACTGTATCAAATTCCACATGACAAAAAAATTACTCCAGCTTTTACTGCTTGGTAAACAGAGCTGAAGTTTGACACTAGGGTTGCAACACATCACAAATGTTTCATTCAACAAAAGGAAGGGGGCTGAGTGGGGCAAGGATCCACATTAAAGGTCAGCAGGACACTGAGCTAAACACTCAGCATAGCCTGTATCTGCTAACAGAGTGCTGGTCACTGAGTCTTCTTTTGAAGATAATTACTGAGACTCACAAATTGAGGTTAACATTCCTACTCAAACTTGTAATAAAATGAGAATATTTATCCTGTCAAAAAACATGCTACATTAAGATACTGATACTGCAAGAGGTGCCCCAGCATCACATTTCCTGTGCTAAAGGGGTTATTCAGACTCTTACAGAGGTGTGATCATCAAAACCTTTGTTTCCTTCTAACCTTTTGCCAAACTAATTTGACTGCCAAAGACCAAGGTTTGACACATTCTCAGCTTCTATTCATTCATCAGGAAATCCAAAACAAAGCACTCAAGCCGCTCCTGCCCAGCAAAGCCTGGAGAACACGCTGCAAGTGATCTGCAGACCACAGCACGAAGATGACTCCACAGAGAGAACACACTAAAAGTGAGTCCAAGTCAACACATAAAACATTGCACTGCTAGCCTGACAGCTAGCCTAGCTACAGCAATCTTGGATGTCCTTTACTGTTACTCCAACCAGCATTTTCAGAAGAACAAAAGCCTGGCTGGAGACCTATCAGCCACATACTGTACCTGAATTTGCTCCTTAAAACCGTGACATCTTTAAAGTAGGAATAAATCGTTTAAAGTTCATCTAAATCTATTACACTGTTCTTTATCATTACCAGTGAAAGCAGCTTACTGTATATCAGATTTTATGGCCAACTCTGTCACAGAAATCAGATTACTCCCCCTTCCAATTTCCCTTCTTCTGATTAATAAGCACACTTCATAACAGGAGGTTCGTCCTTCCTTGCTCTCTCTATACGCAAAGTACCTGCTCTGTAGACTTCTACTCAGAGTTTGACACAACTGTGCTACGAACAGTATTTATATTCATCACAGCTCCAACAGAAATTAGATCATTTCCTGAATGGAAAATGAGGTCTGAATAAAAAGGACTAGCCCAATTTTGCCAGTGTGCAAGACCCCTCCCCACCAAGCCAGGGTCCACAGGGAGCCCATTCCTGAGCAAAGAACGTGCACAGAAGTACATGCTGCTCTGGCTAAACTGCTTGTATCATCCATGATAACAAAAAAAACCAAAAGCTACCTGCTATTACAAAACAACTAGAAGATAAAGAGATTTTTATAAATCACCAATACATTTTCTGAAAGATGAATGACTAGGTAAGCATGCTTATCATTAGAACAAGGTATTTACCTTTTTTGAACCAAGAAGGGAGATTTATAGCACATACACATAGTTTTTGGCACAGATTTCTTAGAAATCATAGTGTTATGACAAAAATCACAGAAATTGAAAGTTTTCTATAGAGATTTGGCAATTTGCAACTCAAAATGTATTTACATGGAAAAACAAAACAGCTGCTTCCAGACAAATGCAAGTGTTCCACCAGATGCTTTCAGACAAGAGGATGCTCAAGAATGCCAAATGCCGTGTTTGCAGGCTAGACTTGGATAGCTCCGGCAAAGTAGTCACAATCTAATAAATACAACTGAAAACAGTGTGCTTATCAAAACATTACCCACCTGCTCTAAGTGCTCCCAAACTAGGATAAATCAGATGTACACTGGAAGTCTGACAGCACACATACCAAAACTGTACACTCAACCAAATAAACAAACTTTGAATTTAAAGACATATTTACAGAATGTGGATCAACATTTGTTATCTACCCTTCATCTCTTTCAGGGGAAAAAGTCTGCAGACAACACACATAATCATTAGCAGTTATGTGGACCTCAATCTACTTCTATGAACTCTTCTAAGTCACAGACCTCTGAAAAAACAACAAAATCTTTCCAAACTCCAGAGCAATCATCTTTCACCATCTAGAGCCTGTTGTTTTGTGACAGCAAGGTTCTGTATTTTCTACAAAACCAGAAGTACTGTGTTGCACAAACATGACTTACCTTAAAGAAAAAGACATTTAGATGTAGTGCCCATTAAAAAACTCAAAAGAAGTTTATAAGATGTGAGAAAAGGAATAAAGGTGCAGAAGTGTAAAGGAAATTCTATAAATCTGCAGTCAATCCAGAAAAATCTAAGGGGGGCTTTACTTTAGTTCATCTGACATTATGACAAGGGGCTTTATGAGGTCTCCTGCTTTTACAAGCTGTAGGACAAACCTTACCATCTTCTCAGGTGCAATCCTCTTAACAAATCCACATAATCAGGTACAATGCCTTTATGGATTTAAATGTAGGACTAGGTCATGATGACTTCCATGAACAAAGAGCTGAAAGTTGGCAGAACAAGGCTATGTGTATTTCTGAGGAATGACAGCAGGGCGTAGAAATGAACTCATGTATAACCACACTAGTGTATCCTGAAACAGAAATCAAAGAACTAGATTTCAACATACCTTTTTCATTTCATTTTCCAGGTTTTCTTCCTCCTGACCTTCAGACAGTCGCCTTCTTAACTCTGCTATCTCCCGTTCCACGTTTTCTCGATATTGATTCCACTGAGCTCGCTCTTGCTCCAACCTGTGATGATACTGGAGCTCGTAGTCACGAACAGTCTCTATAAAACAGCATTTTCAAAACTTCTTTTCAATATAAGTTAAAAACCAGAGCTTTAAGAACTCCATCTCCAACCAGTCAACTATTTATCATAATTGATCAAAATGAAGACAAGAGTACTCCCTCTCCCTCTCTTGTCCCTTTGACTCTTGCACCAAAACCCAACTACATAAGCAAAAGATCCAAAGGAACTGCATCTCAATATGTACCATTACTAAAACACAAACAATCAAGCTCCCAAAACTGTGTAATTCCTAATTTCAAAACAGTGTACACGTCTAACACCCAATTTAACAGTGCATTTTGTGCCTCCAAGCACATCATCCAAACAAACAAAACCCTACTTATTTACTTCAAAATGCAAAGGAACCAGAACTTGTCACATAGCTTTCATTTCTCTGTTATTAATATTACCCCTTCAGGTAAGAAGCTGTGTTTCTTTATGTACACACAGCAGCTGGCACAGCTGAGCCCTGATCTGGGTTCATGTATCTATGTAGATCATAAACAAATTTGTGTACTCAATATACATAAAGATTTGTCTTCTCTGAGGGACAAGCATAATCAAGTGATGGAAAAACTGCCTACAGCCAACAGGCTATGGGGTCAGGACACTGTGATCCTGTTTGTGAACCTCTAAGAAAACAGCCAGTTACGGCAACAGTCTGTCCCCAGTT
Source organism: Pterocles gutturalis (assembly GCF_000699245.1). Classification (NCBI taxonomy): domain Eukaryota; kingdom Metazoa; phylum Chordata; class Aves; order Pterocliformes; family Pteroclidae; genus Pterocles; species Pterocles gutturalis. The sequence continues at coordinate 33,891 of NW_010117206.1, forward strand.
TACATCCTGCATTTTGTCCCTTGCACATAGCCTGTCACAGAAACATCAACAGCTGCGCAACATGCAAACATAAAGAAGAGCTCAGAATTATTAAAAAAAAAGTGACCCACAACTGATACAGAGCAGCCTGTTCAGTCACTAGCCTGAAAAGCCCATGTGACAGTATCTGAGAGACACTTGACTGCCTGAGAGCAGAACTATGTTTACACAGGAGAGAAGAGAATCATGCTGTCACACCCTAAAGCTGTTTTCAGACTTGTCAAGTTACATGCCTTATACTTATCTTTGTGGAAGGATGAAGTATCACATTCACAGTCCCTCAAAAATGCTTTGCATATATGCAGGAGTTCCCATTGCCATGTTTCCTCATAAATTCTATCCCCATATTAACAGAAAAGAACCACCAAGCTCCTTTTCACAAACTTAGGAACTACGCTTCATCCATCACTTCTGTGGCCCAGTTTTGCCAAGCCATGAACAGCAGCTATCCACCTTCTGTGCAAGAGCAGGTACAAATCATTAAACGCACACTAAAGAGGTGTATCTTAGCGGCAGCAGCTCGCCTGGTTGTTACCTTTCATTATAGCTTGTAGTGAAGCCACTTCTTCTTGCCACTGTCTCTTCACCTCATCAATAGCTTCCTGCTTTGTATTCTCAGACACTGTAGCTATAGCCTTGATGTTCTCCATTTCAGCATGAGCTTCCATCAGCTGGGTCCGCAGTTGTCCCAGATCATCTTGGGCTGCTTGCAGCACCGCATTTTGTCTTTTCAGGTCCTCTGAGAAGAAGTATTATTAACATTTAGCTTGATTAATAAATTCAATCTGAAGAGTATCCCTAGTTGCTGTGGTAAAGAACAGTGCTCTAACAAGGGGGTGAAGGAAGCCCTGATATTACAGCATCGACCGATAACAACTGAACAAATGTTAGCAGTATCTTTAGGGAACATAATTACTTAACTTCATTTGCCCTTGCCTTTTATTAAAAAAGCACCTTCTAATGGATGCAGCCACAAAGCAGACACCTGTGAATCAATATACTTGATGAAAGTGAACTGTGCTTTTAAATCAGTTCATTATTATTTAACTCATTCTGGTAATGAATCTGGAAAAATATAAGAACAACATACAGGAACACAGTTTTTCCCCATTTTTGACACCAACTTGGTCCTAAATTTGATCCTTTGTACTTCTGCCTAAAGCCCACATAAAAAAACCAAGCAGCCTAACTTGGTTTTTGCCATGGCTTTGCTGAAACTAAGCTTCTACTAAAAAACGGATACATTCACTGGAACATCCACTACTCCTCGAATTGTTGCAAATATAAACAGAAATTAAACTAATTTCACATTATCCTCCTGAGTCTTTGGTTAATCTGAACCAAAAAGTTCTGTAAAATATATATCATACAATTAATTCCAAAAACACTAACACAAAATACAGTTTTATGCCTGCACAGCCTATTTCAATGGCAATCACTTGTAGCAGAAACATTTGGCCAGTGTACAACGAATACCAAGTTATCTCCATGTATTCCCCTCAGTACCAAAATGCTTCATCAATTCTGGTGCCCAACACCTTACCCCTTGGTAGAGAATACGGAACCCTGAGCTAACTGCATACGCAAAAGTGCATTAATCCTTCTGTAAAAATACAAGATCTCGTAGCAAGATCTCATATTACTTTGTTATCAAATGACAGTATTAAGGATGGGCTGCCACAGATCCAATGTATATTTAGGAAAGGGTCTTGGAGAACAGGGTGGGGGGAAGAAAAATAATTGCTTGTATATTCTCCTCTTGTATCCTTTCACCTCAGCACATGTGAAAGTCGGATTTTTTTTTTCCGCTCATCACAATTTATTTTTATTTTCTGTTTTTTGACTGTTCTGTTCTGCTAAAGACAGAATTACTGCTGATCGCATCAGCAGTGTCTTGTATCTTATACTTCCTTTCATCCAACTGCTAGAAAAATAAATAAATAGGCCCTCTGTATGATCTGAACTTCATTATGCCTGTTGTATTTCTGCTCTCATAAGCTTATGCAAGCAGCTGCAGTTTTAATACATTATTTTTTGGCTTTGCTTTCATATGTTAAGGACAGGAAAATCATCAGGATTAGAAATAAATCAATTTGTCTCTCAGAACAGCAGTTATCTCTACTGTCCAATTCTTCATCAGATATTTGAGCTCACATGGTTCAAATTTTCCTGTAAAGAGCGTTATTGAAGTAGATGCCCTTGCCTGGTATTAAAATTTCTATAATGTTTGTCTGTTTACATTCTACCCCAGATGGAAATTTGAGACAAATTAATACTACATAAAAAGCCATCCACAAAGTACAAACAGCACACCATCTAGACTACATCTTTCCACTTACCAGATTTGCTGCTGTTCAGAGAGAATGAGCACACCATGACTTCAGAATGTTAGTATTAAAACTCAGTGGTGGTATTTCTATGTGTACAACAAGTTGCTCTGCTGACTCCTAACCACGCAGGCAACTCTTTAATTCTAAAAATTCATTCTGGGAAGCTAAATAGCCACTTATTGAATTTTACTCTGCTTGTCTCTTATGTTCATATTATGTGTCTCTTTTTTAAACAGATTACTGTCACTTTTTCATTTATGGCAAACCAGAAATAATAATCATGCTGGATATGCAGTCGAATATCCCAGTACTGGAAGAAAATTCCCTTAAATCCTAATTATCCTTAACCAATAAAAAAAAAAGAAAAAAAAAGAAAGTATGTGGTGTGCATAGGCAAATGGGGAATAGCAGTTGGCATTAGAGTTGTTAGTCTTCATACAGGGATTATTTGAAGCTCAAGTTTAATTAAACTTTACAATAATTCAGAGAATTCAGAACTTACCTTCCTTAGCCAAGTATAACTCCTTAAATTTTGCTCTCTTTTGATTAAATTCCTGCTCAAGTTGCTGCTTTGTACGCAGAAATTCTGCATTGACTTTTTCCAATTCTGCTACCCGTTGTAGAAGAGCAACTGAAAATAAAACAGAAGATGAAGTATGTCACTAACAGTTAAGGCATCCCATTCTGCAAGTTTGAGGTTTGGGGCTTATTCTTTTTAAAATATCTTCACTCATTAGCTCACTTGTTGCCCCATGATACATCAGTACAACTAGTCAGAGTCCTTTAAGCAACACAGGAAGATAAGTTTTCTTAGACTGCAGCACTGAATTACAATAGACATCATCACAGCACTAGAGGCATATGTGCCAGGGAATTCTGTAGAAAACAATCAGCCTCCCAAAGAGCACCACAATCTTCTATATACAATGAAAGAGGAAATAAAAAAACCCCACAAACCAAAACAGTGCTAGAATTATTTCTATTGGTGCTTCTTTCCAAAACACTGGGAATTTAGTCACCAGACACAGGAAAAGTGTGAAGGCTGAACAACAAAGCACCAAGTTCTCAAAGGCTGAGGTCAAAAAAACAGTGACACCTGCTGAGCTGACAACTATGGAAGAACAAAGCACAAAAAAACCCATAAGCCAAAAATTAGGTGCCATTATCTTTCCTGTCGTCAGTTCTGCACGTTCACCAAAAGAAGGTTTCTCAGACTACACACAGAGAAGTTTTCCAGAAGATGACGACTATCTCTCTATGGAGTAATAACCGGTCATAAGAGAAAACTCCTTATTTCCAGCAGGTAAAAATCCTCAAGGGCGCACATACACATCACACTATTTTCCAGCATTTACCACATTAGCAGTTGATCTGGTGGTACAACAGAAGAGGGAACAGTAGGAAGTCCACAAGACACCTAAATATTGTTACAATGTGGTTATTATTGAAAAAAAACATGCAATACCACTGTATGATGCTGTAAAGATCCCACACAGCCACCGAGCCTGTAATATTGATCTTCATGTGCAATATTAGCTTCTTGGCACCTCAAGAAGTATAGGTCGGGTTTAGGTGCCAGACAGTTTCATATTGCACACCTCAGAAGTCAAATTCGAAACAGAAACAAAGACAGATGAACTAGAAGAAAATCCACCTCCATGCTGCAATGCACTGGGCAAACAATGTTCCTCTACACATCTCTGTCTGTTCTGCAAAAGCATTTTATGGACACGTTCCAACTTCGTCACGCAAAGCTGAGTCATTTCTTTTCAGTATAGCCTCTATATAGCACTGACTAGATTCAGAAAATATTGATCCATCAGAAGTGTTTACGTATTACACCCAACACGCTTCCCACCAAAAGTGAGCAGTGAAAACACAGTACAGAGGCTACACAACTTCAGCAGCATCAAGCATTTAAACTTGAAAACAGGTGGAATCAGTTCTAGAGCTTACAGTGGTAAGTCACTGGATGGCCAATGCCACTGATATGGAGTTATATTTATTTTTAGTAACAGATGACTTGGAGCAAGAGCAGACACTAACAAAAGGCCCTTTTAAAAGCACAGGTATGTTTTACTGATGGCTGGCTACGAGGGCTTATGATGTTACAAAATCCAGCACTGAATCTGCTCAACTCTGTATCAGATAAAAGGTATCTGTAGATACAGAACTGAAGATTTAATGTAGCTTTTTTACTGAAATCCTTGTTTTGTTTTTTTATCATCTTAAATATCAGCACATCAGTTTTTCTGGCCAGCAATCCTGGACTGTGCAAAGCCAACTGCAGAGGGGTACTCTTCAGAATATCAAAGAGATCTGTAGCAAAGACAACACACTGAGAGAAAAGCTTCAAATGTGCCAGGAAAGCGTCTGGATCAAAACCAGGAAAGAAATAGCACACGCAGAGCCAGGCCCAGGTAGCAAAAACGCTTCTCAAGGCTAAAGAGGTGCCTTTGATCTCTTGCTGAAGCCTTCCAAAGGGAAAGGGTTTGCCTACACTTCTACTCCCTGCTGAGTTCCCAGAGAGGGTGATGCTGCCAGCAAAGCTGCTTCCCACGGCCAGGGGCAGTGAGCTGCTGCCTGGCCAGAGCCCCTGTGCAGCTGCTGCTGCAACTCCAGCTTCACATCTCCGAGGACTGAAAAGCCATGCTTGGCTCTGAGGAGGTGGGTTTGATCTCGCAGTTTCAGCTCTAAAGCCTCCAGGTCCAGCTAGGCAGCTCTCCACCCGCCCAAAGCCACACGCGCACGTTCTAAACAGACCAAGGAGGCATCTGGACATTGTTCACCTTACAAACACTGTTTTGAAGACCATAAAATATTTTTAATTCTACAATTACTAATTCTGAAAGTTAACAAATCAATGGCAGACATCATAAGCTTCCCCTCACACCCAAAAAAAAGACAACTCAAGCACTCCTGGTTTACTTGTTTCCCTTCCCACCTTCCTTTTGCAGAGAGACAGCAGCAGCTGTGCTACTGCTCCCATTAGAAAGCCATTGTGCAAAGCAACCGAGTTGTATTTCTTCCAAAGGTGAGAGTTGCTTCTGCTGAGGATGGGAGGAAGAGAGGACACCCTAAGAGCAGAAAGTTCAAGTGCTTTAAGCTGGGGGAACAACACATTCATCCTTTTTGTATCCTCCTGCCCAAACAGAAAGAGGGACAGTAGAGTCACCAAGCAGGAAACGCAATTTAAATATTTACATTTTCATAGTATTCCCCCTCTCTACAGCCTGGCAGTTAGGTGTAAGAAGTAACAAATAAATAAATAATCAACACCCACCACAGCAGAGCTCCGGCCCCTGTCAAGACCAGCTGCAAGCACTCAAAAAACCAAACAGTTTAAGATCTCAACTGCAGGTCACACATCACTGCAACTGTGCATTAACATCATCATTTCTATTCAGACACTAAGTTTAAAGTGTTTTTACCACCTGAGCAATGTATCCATCTCAGGACAAAGCCAGGCATTCCCCACGCTGGAGTTTTGCTGCATTGCCACTGTCCATGCTGCAGGGACACAAGGCACGTAAGCTTGAGGTGTAAGTATCAGCAATTACGTTTACAGAAAAATTATTTTCTCTTCTGGGCGTATGATTTGTACAATGGCCATAGAGACACTCCACTTTCCAGAATGAAAGTGTGAACCCAAATCCAAATTGCCAGATGCAGGTAACTGCAGGCTACGTGACACAGACTAAAGTCTGCCTGGGAACACGCTGAAGTCAATGCCAGGAGATGGACTCATTCATAGACTTTCAATTAGGCCTTCGTCATTTATAGCTGACTTCTTGCTCTGAATTTAGGTCCAACTCACCCCAGGTCTGTAACAGATATGAAAAAGAAAACTCTATTTACCATCATAGGATAAAACCAACCAACCAAAAAAAAAAAAAAAATCCCAAACCCAACAGATACAGTTTGCAATGACAGTATTCATTACCTTGCCAGAGTTGCTGTCCCTGTGCCCCCATCTCCATGCACCGAAAGGCAGCCATCAATGTTTAACGACACTGAGGAAGTAAAGAGTCAATAAAGCCTGATGGATGGTCAGCGCCTGTGGAGCTACACCCACCGAAACAGGATCTCGTGTTACACACGAGATGGGAACAGGCACAGGACACCCTGTATTTCATCAGAGGAGTCATGTGGAAGATGTAATTCCCTGATAAGGGCCCTAACTCATCAAGAAACAAACAAAAACCCTAAAGCCCCAATTCCTTAACTCCTGAACAGCACTGAGAAGAATTTAAATTAAAATTGATATGCCAAACTGAAAAACAAACAAGCAGCCCCTTTCGCCAAAAATTTATTAGTTGTAAGTAACACTTTCTTTCCCCCCAGAGTATTGGGGCAAAAAGACTAGCGATGACACAGTTAGACATGCCAATATAATTACTAGTTTTGTTTCTAACAAACAACGTGGATTTTACAGAGAAACTTCAGGTCAGACTCAGAGATCACCATCTCCCTGTTTAACATGACAGCAGAGTACAGTGTATGCTGTGATGTGGCTTCACCAGGTAGAACCCAAAAGAAGGGCAGTAAAATATATTTCAGAGTGGAGTCATCAATTTACAGGAGAACCATGAAACTACTGGAGTACATAAAGAGAAACTCTAGTGAAGAAGATACAACTTCCTCTTAACCCACTACACAGCAAAACTTCAATTCAAGGAAAACACAGGAATAAACACACATTTCTTATTGACTAGTTACTTAAATAATGTTTCACCCATCAGCTCCAGAAATTATTAAATTTTATGTATGACAAAGTTTCCAGTTACACAAACATGTAGTGACCATTCCAGAACTAAGAGAGACAAAGCCGATTATCAATAAGACTATTTTTGAGTTCTAGGTCTATTTATAAAATTAATGCCACAAAGCTTTCTACTTGATATCTAAAGTGTCAAACATGACATCAAGAGTTCAGTCCTACACAGCTGAAGTCTGAAAAACAGATCAGAAAAAAACCCCTACACATGCAATGAACTTTTTGAAGAAAAAGAAAAAAATTATTTAAAAAAATCACTTCTGTCATATTTCTGTCATTTCCCACCTTTTTCTTTTCCTGTCATGATTGCTTGCGATAGAAGCATGGAAAAATAAAAATATGTGGCTGCCCCCTTCTTTTCATGTTTATTTCCTAAGAGTACTAATTTCCACCTATCATGACACCCTATTGAAGCCACAATTATATTACTATATAAATTTTTAATCTAAGACACTGCCACCAGGATGCATATTTAGACTGCAAAAAGCTTTTCGTTATTTTTTGCAAACATGATTTGATGTACAACAAAACACAAACAACCCCAAAATCCCCCCATTTTTTAAATATACTCCAATACCGCTGTTCTGTAAGAGGCACCCAGAAGTAAGGAATAGAATATGGCTCTTTTAATAGCACATTGAACAGAAACAATTCCTGACTTATGAAATGGAGGTCGCTTTATTTTCAAGGAACAAAATTTGCCCTTACACAGATATTCAGCACCGTAGATCAAACTGAAGAAAAAAAAGGAAGAAAATAATTATTTGCTTTTCCCAAACTTGCATTTGGAAGCATAGTGCATTTTATTTACCTGGACAAATGGCTAAAGTTTACTGGTCAGCATACAGTTTTCTAGTTTTATTTGAGGATGGTGAACTGCACCAGACTTCCTACTTGCCACCTTTGTTTTCAGAGAGGCAACTCTGGATTGTCACACCTCTCCTTTTCAGAGCACTTCACTGCCTACAATGATGATAACTAAGCTACAGAAAGGAAAAAAAAGAAAAAAATTCTAGTCTGCAGCTGTGCAATGGAAGACATGCTGCTGCTTGCCAATATTACCACCAGAAAGTAGCTGTGCAGAAGTAACTTTTAGGTTAGTTCCCCATTCTGGACAGTGTGGCTTTTAGAGACATTGGTGCATCCATCCAAGGATTTCTAGTTTATTATAAGTGTGAAGGTTATTTGACATCCACAATTTGCTCTGTGTTGACTCCACATTCACAAGCAAACAGCCCAGTACAAAGCGAATGCTATATCCAGAAAAACTTGCTGTTGCTGACAAACGCAAATATCACTTACGATGCAGAATTGAGCCTTGCTGCATCATATCTGTAACAGTATCTTTTTATTTATTGCAGTAAATCAATAATTGCAGGGTCAAAAATATTCAGCTGAGCACTGCATGTTACAAACATCTAACCACATTATAAATATTATAGTAACATCAAGTGGAAGCTTGCAATGTACTATTAAAGTTTGAAAGTAATATTACTTCCCATTGAATGACTGCAACATGCCTTTCCACTGTAACTTGTAGTCTCAGTAGTGCCTATTCCTACTCTTTATTTTCCTTTTGTATGTTAAACACTCTATTACATGCTACATTAAGGATCTCAGAAAAAAAGAAAAGTTACCACTGAATTAAAATAATTAAAATCTAAAGAGGTGTTTGATAAACGGAAAGATTCTCTTCTATAATACAATCAAACAGAACAAAGGGAAAATAAAACAAGGGTCCTTTAAATGGCTTAATTAATCCTGCACAGTTGAATAGCCATATGTAAGGAAAACTAAATAAAGTTTGAGATGATACTGTAAAACCCTGCATAGCTGTTTATATGACCATCTTCATGATATTTTACATGAGTTGCTTGCCTTTCACAGGTGTATCATCTCTAAAGAGCTTGTTCCTGCTTCCACCAGCTGGGGTAGCTGCTAGTCACTATGAAGCATTGCTCAAGATCAGCACCAAACCCACATCTGGTGCGGCTGGTTTAAATCCACGCAGAAGCGTATGGCAGGCAAACGAACATGAGAGCATTTCCAGGTTCAGGTCAAACACCGATTACCAAAAATATCACTTAGTACTTGTTAGTAAGACAACATACTGTCCTGTATCTCTGATGTGCAACCATTTTTACTGAAATCTTCATCCAAGTATGTTTATGCAGCAAACACCTTCATACAGAATTACAAGGAAAAAAGCCAACATACTGTTTCTCCTCCCCCATTTTTTCCACTTCCCACTTTTTCTCCCTTTTCACAGCACTCACATGTTAACTACTTCTTTGCTTTATTGTTCCCTCCCTGTCTCCTTTCTTGGACATAAACCAGCAGGTTGCTGTTCTGGGGTCCAAATCTCCATCCCTTGACGCTCCATTTGCACTCAGTGAAGGGGAATCACACCTGACTGCCTCCCTGTTTCCATTCTATGACTCTAATAAGCCCACTTCATGTGATGAGTAATGCTCCTCACCTCTTCTACACATTTAGTCATTCCGGCCCCAGGTAACTTAAGTCTGGTTTTAAACTGATGCTTAGTTAAACACCATTTAAATTGGACTGCAAAGGAACAGTGTTCATTCACATCAAGTATCACAGGAACACAGTTAATCACACAGGTCCATGGTGACAGAAGTGGGCTTGAATTTTTTTCCAGCAGTTTATCATTCATTTGATAAAAGCACCTTTTCTTCCCAAGGACAGTCCCCTACCTCCATTATTATACCGCATCTTTTCCTTCATCCCTTATCACAGTAGCTGGTTCTTTCCTTCACCATTTAACTAGCATTGCCATCAGACCCACTAGTTCTGTGCACACAGTTTTCTCCATGGCAGTTTTCAACTTGATGCATGAGGCGTTTTGCCATCAGATTTTACTTTGTTTCCCTTCTGCCATGGATGTTTTGGCAGGTGGGGAGAACAATCCCTCAAAAAAATTCAGGAAAACATTCTTTGTTAGCATTTTTTCAAGATAATCAACCATGCTCTCTGCCTCATCAGTGCAGTGATCACTTAAACAGGGCAGCAGCGGATGAATCAGTGTTGGAAAAGTCAACCAGACATCACAATAGATGCTATCCTACAGAAAGCATTTTGGCTGCATCCTGCTGCTCCCATCAATGAATCTTCTCAGAAACCCAGCATTGGTAAGCTTGAATGCATATCAGAGTATCTCAAAAGTCAACGGCAAGCCACAGTCTGGTGAACACAGACACTTTGAATTCATCTACAGTGACACAAAATGGAGAAAAGCGAGTTACCAACCTCATCACAACCATCAGCATCTTCCCTGCTCTCTCAGTGCTTCTATCGTATTCCCCTGGCTTTAACAATTTTTCATTTTTATAACCGCTTTTTACAAGAGGATCAATTTTAAAAAAGACTGCAGGAAAAAAGCTCAATGACTCCTTGGGTTTATGAAGGGTCTATTTACTCTACAGGCTGTGTACATTTACTCAGACTAGTCACGGCTTGAGCAAACAAGAGCACGGTGATGGCACCACAAAACTCAGCGCAGGTTAAGTACCCACGTATTGTTCAAATTTCTCTAAAAGGGTTCACAGCTTGTGAGTGTCACTGCTGCTAAGACTGCACCACTACCAGCTCAGAGCTAGCCTGGGTAGATCTACATACCCTGCAGCCACAGCCTGGCTTCATCCCCTCGGCAAAGCTTTTGGAGCATTTAACATATCTAAACTGAAACAATGCACCTGTCAAATATGTGAGCACACTTTCACCGTTCCTTTTATTTCACCAGCTGTCCCACCTCATTAACTGATAAGCTAAACATTCAACGTAAAGTATTTTAAGCAGACACACAGAGGAGGCTCCTCCAGCCTGTAATGAGACATCCAGCAGAGCCACCTACTCCTATTCCTCTTCCACAGGATTTTAAAGCAAGTCCCCAAAAACTGTCAAGTTGCTTAATTCTTCTTGACCAAAGCAACATTGGCAATATGAATGACTCTTCGTATTTACACAGGAATGCTTCTGCCAAGCTTTTCCACACTACCACATCTCATCATTGGTGTGATATAACCACAAATCCAGAAGAGGATTAAATACTTCACGTGGCAGTTACACTTGACAGTGAGGTTTTCAGAGTATCTTGCTTGCAAGAAAAAACAAAATTTAAATAGAGAACATTGACTGTTTTGGTAAACAATCAGAAATCTGTTGTTCTGATCAAATAAGAATATTTCAGGTTGAGACATTTAGGGAGAGAACCTCACGTGCTCTTCACTATACAGGAGACCCCTTACACAACTGATCTCTCTGAACACCACTAGTATAAATGTTTCCTTAAAATGCAAACATTTGCTAAAGCCAGACAACAAACTCAGTACTGATTTTCTTTCAGGATAATTTAATTGCTGACTCACTTTCAGTGGGAGGGGAAAAAAAATTCCTTTGATTCCTTATAATATGTTTATCACTTCGCCTACAGATTTATTAAAGGCAGTCCTCTTTTGGGAAAAAAGTGAATAAAGTATGACTCAGCTCTTAGCAAAAAAAACCCAAAACAACCCTACTGCATTGTTCTCTTTGATGAAGTAATTTAATATATAAAATAAAACCATTCCATTAATTCAAAAATTCCCCCAGATACCAAGTCTGAGATCTCATGCTGCCTTTCCATTTGTCTTAAGGACAATAACTGAGGTGTAGCTTTGAGAGTATTTAGGCTACAGACCACCCCAAATACTCTGCTTCATGATTTCTGATCAGAAAGAACAAATTAATAATGACTTAACACACTTAAAAATTCAAAGAAAGGTAACAAAAGTGAAATATTCAATTGGAGACACAAGCACATAGCTAGACAAAGAAAATTATGCAGAGAAAAACAACAGGAAGTTACTGCTTGTGCCATTTATATAGGCAATGGCTTCTCCAGTTTACCATTGATACACGTACGAGGAGACTGCCGTTTAAAGCAAATCAGCACCTTCGTGGCCATTTTCCAAAGCTGGCATAATCAAGAACAGCATGCAAACTCCCTTCCAGGCGTGCAGCTACCAGACAGCACTACTGTGCTTTCACAGGCAGCAGAAAAGCTTCAGAAATCGCAGTAATTCATACATAACCCACGAGGTATGAATGTAAGCAAGCACCACAAAAGGGAGTTAACGCCAGATTTCTTTCCCTCTGTGGTTTTCTATCCCTTCCTACATCATTTGGCCACCCAAACTGGTAGGCAGAGAATAAACTGTGAAAGGGAAGAGGTGAAGACTTATTTTGAAGGAATAGCAATTTAAAAGTGTTAGTTGTCAGAAAAGCAGGTTGCAGGCATGAAAACACGGTGCCTTAGAGTAACCACTTAAAGGATATAAATTTCATAAATGGCCTGGAAAATATGGTTGCCAGATGTATTTATGGAGACACTGTGGTGATAAATACAGTATGACAAATAATAAAAGATTATTAACTTCTTTATTTGATAAGGAACAGGATACAGGTCCTATCATTTGGAGTCAGGTATCTACAGTAATTTAATAGTTTCCCAGAGAACAACAGACTACTACTGCCCCAAGCCTCTGTAATCTATTTCTTGACAGAGAACATTGCCATCATTCTATATATTTATATTTTTTGCTACCACTTGTCAACGAAATGAATTCTTGAACAGTTAAAAAGGAAGAAAATCCTCCTCCAGCATGAAATTAAAAAAAAATATTAAATATGCCTGGGGTATAAGCAATATAGAACATTACTAAGCCTACAGTTATGATCATTTTAAATAAACTTCAGTACTGGCAGTCATCTCAAAGGGTAACTCAGCACTCCCACCTCACCCTGACCACACCTGCCTTTTATCTCCACCACGCTACAAGAGCCTTTAAGGCTGTACAGCCATGGGATCAGAGAAATGATACAGCAAAAAGTTTGGAGGTGGGAGTGAGTCAAACCAATTTTCAGCCAAACCAGGTCCCTGATCATGCTTGTCACTTGGCTAAGCATATACCAGAACCAGCACAAATACGACAGCGAGGACATAAACTGGTTTAAACTGTGAAAAAGAATCTGAACTATATACCCTTGGACTCATATTACCACTGTGTGGTCCCCATCCTTTCCTTTATGCCAGCTCTAGTGCTCATCAGGTCTTTCACTAAATTAGTTAAACTCATCAATCCAGGAGCAAGCAGTTCTCAGCTAGTTGACTGAGCTGAACTGGGTTAGCGACAGGTCCGATGCACAGAGCTGGCACAAAGGAAATGATGGGAACACAATTGTGGGAGCAGGAAGAAGAGAGCAGGATCACACCTTTCAGCAGCAGCAACCTTCCAGACTGGCTTAGCTGTAACACAAAACCACAGCCTATGGGTACAGTTAGACAATCGGCTTAAACCTCAATGCATGCTGCTTGCCAAAGAAATAGCCTGGCCTTCCTTCTTCCTTGTGGCAACTGAGATCGGCGTAGTGAAGCAGCAGAACTTATTTTTAAAGACTTGATGACTTTCATTTAAGTGATAAATGACCTTTCTCAAATTCTGATTTTCATTCAGACTCTTCAGGGGAAGCTTACAAGCGTAATCTGTATCAGAAAGCAAATTCCAAAGCTCAGATTTCCCATCAGTGTTTCTATACACACAGGTTTTTAACAAATGCGACTGAAAAGGTGTCTCCAGTATAGACATTTAGACCAGTACAAAACCTAGGGCTGTAGATAAAAATATATCAGAAAACACTTGTATTCCAGAATAAGGTTAGGCTCACAATTATTCTTTACTTGAAAGCAAACATGCAGTTAGATTAGACCTTATAATGTGCTATTACAACCCTTCCTGATGTATTATCAGGTAAACATGAGCCTCAGCGCCTCAAATGAATGCAACCTTTCTAACATCAGGAGTTTCCACACCATTTACAGATTAAGCATCATTATCTCTAGTTTCACCTAAAGCTCAAACAGAAGCTGTGAAGACCAGACACAGCTATAACATGTTCACAGCTAGAAGCATCAGTCAAGCACAGAATCCGGAGTCTGGCTAATTCCTTTCCCATTAATTTAGCACACATCTCTAGATACAGCACAAGGAAGATGATATAAACACACATGGAGAGACGACAATTAAGAAAACCTTACTTGAAACCAATCCTTAAAAGAAAATGTAAAAGATGTAGCATACGACATAAAGATGCCAGCTTGTCAGATGATTTGAATTAGCAGAGCCCAATTTATGCTCCATATTTCACCAAAATAAACCACGTAACGCCACAGCTAAATTATATCACAGGGATTTTGGCACAGGCTACAGTTAATGTAAGATGAATGTTCCAATTCCTGTGTCTGAAGTCAATGGGAGTCTAATATGAACTTCAGAAGGCCTTAGGAAATAAAATTTTCTTAAAGGGTACCAGACATGAGAATTTATAGCGGATGGTTAACATAATTATTGCTGGAGCAATAACTTCTAGCACTCATCTGTATTTCTTCCTGCATAGATTAAGCCAATGACACTGAAAATACAGACGTAAGGACTGTTTTACACTTTGTGGTTGTGTCCAAGTTACTGTATCCGGTTTTTTTTCAAAGCAACTAACCATGGTGCTAGTCTAATCCTTTTGCATAGCACTGATGTACTATAGATTAAAATATAACACAAAAATCACTTCTGTTGGGGAGTATTTTAACGGTAACCACCCATGCAAATACAAGAAGTTAACCTACCACAGCATGGGTGTGGTGGGTAAGCGGTTATACATGGAAACACTTTGACAAAAAAGGTGAAAGAGAGCTCTTTCTTCTTTTGTTTTGCATATTTCTCTCTTTTGTTGCCATTTAAATAGCATTTCAAGTCCTGTTGCAATTATCTGTAAGATGAAAATGCGTATTGGAAAAAGATGCAATAAAAACCATAATTCAGGTCACTTTCTGAAACGCACGGACAACACCACCGCAATCAACAAAGCCAGCCTGGTTTTATCCTCTGTTCATCCTTTTCTCTCACCTAGGGGCCATTCCCTTTGGAATGTTAATGTTTCAGT
Organism: Pterocles gutturalis; assembly: GCF_000699245.1. Classification (NCBI taxonomy): domain Eukaryota; kingdom Metazoa; phylum Chordata; class Aves; order Pterocliformes; family Pteroclidae; genus Pterocles; species Pterocles gutturalis. The sequence goes on from NW_010117206.1 coordinate 49,035, forward strand.
TGTCTTTCAATTATTGATTCTGATTCCCTTTGCCATGTACCACTTCTACCTGTTATTGCATTTTTGCTCCATAGTTTTACTAAAAAACATTTTCAGAAACAAAATATAACAAAGAAGATAAATATTAACAAAAAATTCCCACCTGAATTTAAATTTCTTCTCTCTGCATGACTCAAGGCAAGCTTATTAAGCAACTAAATCAGGCTTGCTTTTTTTTTTTTTTTTTTAAATCTTAGTTATTTTTCAGTTCTTAACACTGCCAAACACACAAGACAGGGCTCTTAACCGCACACAGAAAAAACGAGCAAATCACTGCAGGGCAGGTTTCTTGCCCTGTTCCCTACTGATACCAAGTTTCAGAACTGCTCTGATAGCCAAAACATGGAACTCTCATATTTTTCTACCTTTCCAAGAGACAGAAGTTAACTTCCAGCAATTAATTTTCACAGTCCGTGAGGCACATAATTACTTTGGTGTACAAATAAAGATACCAAGGTATTAAAGAATTAGATGTCACTCACGATAAACAGGCGACTGAAGTCCTTTGCCTGCAAAATACTATAACATGTTCTGAGAAAATACTTAGAACCTGAAGATGTATAAGGTAGGGTTGAAAAGGAGATGAGCACTTGCTCTATACCAAGAGTAAAGCATGAGAAGATCTTTCTTTTTCAGTAAAAGAAATTGGAGCGATCTTAAACAAAGAAACATATATTTAAAAAATATAGCAAACAAGCTAAGATTCAACAAAGATAGGGGGCAATGCTGTTTGAAAAGGAAAAGAGAAGACATTTTTCACAGAGGAAGTTTGCATGATCATGCGATTTTCTCTAGAAGAAGAATGGAGGCACAGAGGAAATGGAGAGTGAGGGTGTGCTAACTGCAGAGCAGAGACCAGAGCAGCCAAAACATGGGCAAGGTACACGGGACACCCACAGACTGGAGGTTGCAAAAGGCCTGCGAGAGGGAGAGCAATATTTAAAGAAGATGAGGCGATGGCTGGGAAGGAGGACTGAGGAAACCAGAGCACGAGCTGAAGAGCAGTAGTTGCCTAAGACAAGGTCAAATGACTGGCTGTTTGACCAGAGAGGAAAAATCTGTGACCAAAGGTCAAGTAAGGCCACATTGCTGGTGCTTAACTGCGTGGAAGCAAAAATTGCCAGGGGAGATGGAAACAGATGTGAAGGGTGATTTGAAAGCATTTATTTTCCTCTTTATTGTACTTGGAGGAGCCAGGCCAGGGAAGACAAGCATAGGATGGGGACAGGAAGGAGAGAAGAACCACCAGGAGTCAGCTGAATGCCAACAGGAGTTGTGGCTGACAGAAGCAGACATGAATGGAAAAAAAGATACAAAACACAGCGATTCCTCATTATATGAGCAGTCATGCTGCACTTCTGCATTCTTAAGGTACTATAGGCACTGCAAACAGAGCAAACAGGACAACCCTGATGTCTTCTCAAGCACCAGGTATATTTCAGTGAAGAGCTAAAAAGCAATTCTCTTCCTTCTGAAAGACACAGAAATATTAACTAAGGGTACACTACTCCTTTGTTCCTCCTCTGCCAATTTATATAAAGACATCAAATGATTTAAATTTTTCCAGATATAATTCATCATCATGCTTAACTGACTATACCATGACTAAAATTACACAACGTTTATACTATTTATAGAATAACTTGCAGAGGTTGGTACCATTAACTCAGACACCACTAAATCAGACACTGAAACAATTCTGCAAGTAAAGACTATGAACAACTCAGAAGCACTAGACCTTTGGAGTGAAAGATGTTCCTCTTAAACACACACACACAATGGCATTTATAACTAGCCGTATTTTTTCCAGCCTTGCTCTCAGAGACTGCTTAGAAGTCTGCTTAGTAAGTGCTGCTTATCAATGTCACCAGTTCTTATCTTGGAAGACTTCAGTCAGAGTAAAGCCATAACCTCATGCTTTTTCTTTTTTTTTTCTTAATGACACACTCTTATTTTTAAAAAAATACCTAAATATAATAAAATACCTAAATATAATATAGAAAACTTCACATCTTAGAAGTATTTTTTAATAAAGTTCCTGGATTGAAAACCCAGGAAGTCTGCCATTCAACCACCACACGTTATGAAGCCTATGGGATTTTATCCACTCCCACGCTGAGAGACAGTGGTTGTTTCAGCTTCTTAAAAGTTTTAAAACAAAATTCCTTCTTCAATCACTTTCAAAGGAGTGTACACAAACTAGTTCCACAGTGGGAATCCTCTCCATCCACGAAGGGCTATAGGAAAGTAACCAGGAATCAAGAGGCATCAGGCCAGAAAGGGAAGAAAATATTTACTAAGGTGATTTTCTCTGTGATGATGGTGAAGTGCACAAGAAGCAACATAAATGGGCAAAGAATTCATATTTTCCAGTGTTCAAAATGCAAGAAAGAGTCAGTCTATGCGTTAAAGTATATTCATTGTGCCTTCAGGCGAGTCAACAGCTAATTATAAAGAACAGGGTCACGGTATTTTTCAAAATTAAGAGAGAGATTTGGGACTTGGCTTCAACAGGAAAACAGACACCCTGAATGTGCATATTTCCACTCCAGAGCAAATTGACCTGCCAAGCAGATCAAAACTTCCTTAGGAATTCTGAAAGGTGGAAACACGTACGTTCAAGGTGTCTGTTTCGCTTTTGAAGCCAAATCTCAGATTTATCCATTGAACTGACATGGGAAAACATACAGCTTAGACAGATGTGCAAATTTTTTGTGTTTCTAAATTAAAAATATATTTGTTTAATAATATTAATAACTATGAAATAACATAATAAAACCAAGACCTAGGAAATGAAATTCCCTTGCAAAATGAAAGCGAGGGAAGAAATTTTTTGGCTCTTGGAAAGTACCAACAATTTTGAAGTTACTCCCCAAGAGAAAGAGAGTATTTGACAGTCACATCAACAACACCGAGATGAACTTCAGCACTGGAAACCAGTCTTCTACCAACCACACCTAGCTTTCGAGATGAGTAATAGCATCTTTAGATATTTCAATTTCATTTAAAAGTGATACTTATAAGGAAAATAACTAGAAATGTAAAAGCATCCAAGGCTTGAGTTTTCTTGGTTGATTTTCTATGTGACATCCCAGATCCCTGCACTAGGAATGCTCAGCCTCTGGGATGCAGGAAAAGCACAGCAACAGCAAGTCTCAGCTCCTGTCAGGATCCTGTATTATTGCCACAGGGAAACCAAGCAGCTCACGGTGCTGCTAGTGGTACTAAAATCAATATGGCAATGTCCTCCAGTCTTTTATGTACAGCTGAGCAGATCTCTCCACTGAGAGCTGGAATAATCTCCAACCACAAAAAAAGAGACACTATTTTTACTGATCTACACACAGGAGTAAGAACAGGTTACTCCAATACTGTACAAATTCTTTCTGCTGGAAAATTCTTATTAAAATATTTGTTAGTCTGTGCCACTAAGTTTCCTCTATTGCAGAATAATATCAATGGATATGCTATTTGTCAGTCCGACTGTACTAATGGTTTAAGTTTACTAGTGCAGTAAGAAAAGTTTAATGATTTGCACATCACTGCAATTAATTTTTTGTATTGAAGAATTAGTGGTTTATATAACTGCAGTTTCTTCACTGAAGCATTTTCCAGATATGAGAAAGGGAATAATACTAAAGCCTGAGCATTCTGATAGTGAAAAATTATGCCACATTATTTTGTTTGGTAACCTTATTTTCAGAGATGGCAAGATTCCAGATCTGAACCAAACCTAAGGAGGCTGAAAGCACACCACCTTCAAAAATAAAAATATTGATGAAAAATTAAGCATTCCTGTGCCAGTCAAGCAATCTAGACAACACACATATTAATTAAAATCTCAAAAAAACCCCTACCTTGACCAGGATCAATAAGAAGCACACACCTACTTGCAACACAGGCTGACATTAGCTAACAGTTCACAGCAGAGTGCACAAAGCTACACCAGCAGCCAAAGGACTCTGCACTTAGCCTTTCTGTGATTGTTATCATATGGAAACTCTATTACCCCACACAAAAGAATTAGAGGGTTATTAACTTCTAAGTTATTAACTACTAAACCAAAGTACAAAAACAGGGTAGGACCTGATGTCCATTCTTCTCCTATTTCTTTGTGCTATTCCTTCCCCTCTTCTTGGGCCCATTTTCATTTCAGTATGGACATTAGAATAGAATATACATTCTACATTATATTCCTCTCATGTTGTTCCATATGTTATTTCTACTCCAGTAGAAATAGTAGTTCTTTTATACTTGCTTTCAACAAAAAAATCATATCTGATGTGTCTTGCACAAGTAAAGAATGCATAAGATATTTAAAATCAATATAAGTAATTATAAAAAGCCATTATTTTTCTTTAGGGGAACATACTAATCCAGTTCTATTCTGTCACATGTAATCTTAAATCAGAGGTTACACTACTCCTTTAAGTAATAAATTCAGTGCAGTTAACTAAAAATACTAAATAATTCTTTTCTTCAATATTTTCTCCACAGTAAAATAGGACACAGAAGTTTCAAAGCACACTTTTGGCAAGTTACTTAAAAATAAAACCAACACACATGAGAACAATAGTATAGTAATCAAAGTGGATTAAAAAAAACCCCAAACTGGTCCTATTACTGCCAAAGGACAATGGGGGAGAGGAACCATTTTAGAAGCTGTAACTCTTTGGCGTAAGAACACAGCAACCACTTTCAGAATCCATCCAACCTGCAGCCAGTTCCCACCGCCATATGCCTTATTTACAGCATCCTCATCTTCCCACAGCTAGAAAGCATGAGAAAGACATACCTCCTACAAGAAAGACTTAATCAACCTATCAAATTACAAAATTTTACTTGCACATTTTTGTCTTCTTTGTAAACAAGGATAAAAAAAATATATCCAATTGGTAACTTCTAATACGCTACTAACATACAACTACCTTTCCTGGTCAAGAGGCAGCAAACACTTGTATAATGCACAGTTCCACTGCACACCTGCAGTCACATAGTCTGCAAGAGCCAAGAAGAAAATTTGTTGGAAGTTGTTCTGTAGCTCCCAGAAGAAAAGGCTAAAGAACAATAAACAATGGTTATTCATCAGAAAGTACACAAGAGCAGCCCATACCAACACCGATCTTACAAGCATGACAGTAAGTAAATTCACCTTACCCTTAGCGCTCTAGAAGGACAAGCAGCAATAATTGACCTTAATGTACAAAAAACCCACAAGCCAAGCACCTTCATCATTAAAACTTTGAAGAGCTAGACTGAAATCTGTAACACTGAAATACTGAGGATAAGCACTTTTTCGTGTAACTTCACCAAAAAAAAAAAAAAACCCACACGGTTCCCTAGATATGCGTAATTGAGAATATATCATCATCCTTTTCTAACAGAGTGCTTTCCCAGGGAATCTCATCTGCTCTCTAAACAGAGAGCTCTGGCCCAGTCCCATGACCTATCCTTCAAGATCCTGCACAACTCTCTAGTCCTGCTACCTCCACAGGATGAAGAGCATCAACTTAAATTTCTTGCTCTCTCGCCACCCCTTCCTGTACATCTCATACACCAAACATTGTCCCTTCAATCCCATCTTCCAAGCTAAGCATTGCTTACAGTTTTTCCTGATATGCATCCAGCTCTGTAACCTGTCTCAAGAGAAAAAAAATCCTTCCTTGACCGTAATTCCTCCCAAACGAGAAACAAATACCCTTTCCATAACAAAAACCTTCAGGGAAAGCTTATCTTCCTCCTGCACAGGTAAACACCGTCTTGAGACAAGAGCTGTCATTTGCTTTGTCTCTTCCAGCACAGAAACGAACTGTCCAAGCCAAGTGTCCTGCCCTCAACCTCCTGAGGTGCCTTTTCACCCCATGGACACGGCGAACGCAGCCCTACATCACCAATCAATGAGGAGCCGGGCCCAGCCCAGAAATGTCTACCTGGATACAAGCCCCATCACCCTTTTCCTCCCTTACCCAGGGCGGGGAGGCCTCCCCCGTCCCCCCCAAACCCGAGCCGAGAGCCCCTTTCCCGGCAGCAGCAGCAGCAGCTCGTCCCCCCGGCATTATCCTACCCCCTTCTGCGCGCCGGGGAGCCGCCCTTGCTCCACATTCAGCGCATTTACAGAGCAATAGCCCCCTGCGATGCCCCCTTCGCCCTCAGAAGGCCTTCCCGACCCACCTCTCCCCTCAGCCAGC
>NW_010117207.1:0-15223 GCF_000699245.1 Pterocles gutturalis
TGATGAATATATTGAATAGTATCGGTTCCTTTAGTTTAGAACAAAATTTATTTGTTCATTTATTTGTTTCACATGCACCCCCATCCCTTGCCCTGTAAATCTGAACCTAGATCAGAGACTGAGCTGTGTGTTTACATCGTTTTACCTTTATGTTATGTTTACCATCGTGAACATGCAGGGCATGCCCTGCATGAAGCATTCCTTCATACAGACTATCCTCTCTCCTCATTTTCCCTGTTTATTCCCAATTAAAACAAACCTTTTTCTCATCGTAGTCTTGAAACAGACTGTAGCTACTTAATTTCAGAGAAAATGAGGAAGATTCCATTCCAAAACTGGATGGAAAGTTAACATCTTCTCCCGCACCCTTGCAGGGTAAGGTCCTGTGTTTGTTGAATGGAAATCTGGGGCAACAAAGCTGAGCTCACTGTTTAACCAGTGTAATTCAGGGAAAACTTTGACTCACTAATTCCAACTTGTAGCTGAACAATGAAAAAACTCCCTTGGGTCATAGCCTTAGGAAACAAGTGCCCGTTATTTAATTGGTTCACTAAGATGGTGCCACTCAAGATTCAGCCTGTCAGCAGACTCAATCTGCCCGAGCCTTGCATGCCTCAGCACATTTCTTCATGGCAATGTTGCAATTTTGCTAGATTCATACAGCTCTGAAGACATGCTTTTTAAAGCTAGCTTACCCTTTTATGCCTAAAAATAATTGCAGGTGGGGTTTATAATTGCTAGGACAAGTTGCAACTCTTACACATCAAAATACCCAGCTGTCTCTGCAAGGCTAGCTCCAGGAAATACTCCTCCAGCACACTGGAAGAACATTGTTAGTAAGTCAAAAACTTAAAAGTAAGGAAAAGTAAGAACGAAAGCAGGTCGCGCACACTTAGACCAGATTCTTTGTGAATACTGCATGGATACTGAAGTTGCCTGATCATTTAACAACCTTATCCAGCATCACTGCTGGCCCTGCTTTGAGCAGGGGTCGGACCAGATGACCTCTGAGACCCTCTCCAATTTAAAGTATGCCAAGATCTATAAAGCTCTTCCCTATAATTTTTGCCCCAGGGCATATGTTTTCCTCTGCACGTGCAACAAATTGTGACCACCTGCTTAATGAGCAGCATTTCATAATTCTCATCTTTTGCCAGTGGGTGTCCTCCAGGCTTGACCAACTCACTTTGCCTCCTGACGTATGAGTTCCATCACCCCCCTCCAACCAGTTCAGTTCTGCATGGTGAGAAAAACTATTTCCCTCTATTTCCTTTTAATTTGCTACCTGATGATGATTTCAGTGGGTGTCTCTTGGTGTCTCGTGTAATTAGTAGGTAAATAATTGTTCTCTTTTCCATACCACTCATGGTGCTTTATGATTTTCTTGTATTTCACTCTCCATCTTTTTTTTTTTTTTTTTTTTTTTTTTTTTTAACCAGCCCAAGAGAGTCATGAAGAGCCAAATGCATCACAAGTATAACTGAGTGCTGCCAACACCCAGGTGAATTCCCATTCCACAAGAAGTTCCATTAGGATTCACATTCCCAGTTCATGCTGGGTGCAATACAGTCTGTCTTCTCCATATTTCTCATCCCTGCCCTGGGTCTCTAAGGATGCTGTTCCACAGCACCTGCAGCTGATACAAATCTGCCCTGATGTAGTCCCTCTCTGTCACTGCCTTGCTTTTGCTGTTCCCTCATCATGAGGCCACACTGTCACTTGCCATCTGCTCAGGGATCTTAACCAACTGCAGACTATTTGCTTTTATTTGTGGGGTTATTTTTCAGCCTGTTCAGGTTTCCAGGCTAACCCAATGGGGAGGGCAGGGATGCTCGGAGGTAGATGATGCAGGAGGGAGGGCAGGACTCCAGTGGTCCCCACAGACCTGCTGCTGGGATCCCCTTCTCCCACCAGGAGGTCCTGACTCGCTGGGAACTGCTGAAACAGTTCCTGCCTTTAACACTCAACCCCAGCTCTGCTTTCAAAAGCATCAGTTGGGTCACAAGCGCTCCTCAGACACTCATGGAACAGATGTCAAACCACTAATTTAGAGCCAAGTATCTAAAGCACTAATTCCAGGTTGACTTTAACAAGCCAAGCTAGGCTATAGCAATTCTGTACGTAATAAACTGGGAGAAATAAAATACCATTTCTCCACGAGCTTTCTCTTTTAGTGACAACAGTGCTTCCAGCCACCATAAAAAAATAAGTTTAGACATAATTTATATAGACAAGGAACTTAATTTCACCAAAAATGTGTGGCCTTTTGTTTCCCGAAGGAATATTAAATTGCATTTGGGTGTAATTTTGACCAAAACAGAAGTTGCCTCTTCATTGTGTCCATATCTTTTACTGTGTGTAGCAGGGAAAAAGAACACCAAACAATGTGGGAAGCACACTAGAACCTGCCAGATGTCCATCATACAAAGCAAGATGTGTCCAGCCAGAGTAAGATGCTTTATAAGCTCCAAACTTTTGCCTCATTTCAAGTTAGGACAGGGACTGTGCTAAGCAGGGCTCAGAGTAATGTTTTATACCTTCCTTCACAGACCATCATTCTCTATATCAGAAAGCTCCTAACAGGATGAAATAAAATCAGGAAAACTGGGAAAAAAATAATTTTTTTCTTTGTTTTTATTATTTACACTATCCCAAGTGACTATTAGGCATGACTGAATCAGAGCACTCACTTGAAAATGGAAATTATGAAGCCATGCAAGGAATGCCACAGTGCATAAAGGGGAAAGAAATGTGGCCCAGCAAATCACAGAGAGGCAGGTAAGCACCCAGCCAGAAAAACAGTCATTCACTGCATTTTTCACTAGTTTGATTTAAGTAAAACAGTATCAGCTCAAATGTCAGCTTGCCAAAGAGAGAAAGCTTTCCGGAGCAGGGTCACCATTTTAGCTTGTGTTTATAGAGCCCCAAGGTCAAGGGGCACTTGGTTCATAGCTCCTGGGAGCTACCACAGTACTGGAAAATAAACATAAATAATGTCATTAAGAGATGTCTTCAGAAGTCTGCGTCTCCTTGGGAGAGCCCCACATGATGCACACTTCCCTCTGGGATTAATATTCCCATTAAATCAGAGCCTCGGCATTTGCCCTCCTGAACAGAATGTTTATATAAATTTCCTCCGGCCTCCAAAGCAGAACCAGTGGCAGCCCCAGCTGCCTGTCTGAACACCAGCAGACTGTGTTCCAGTCCTGTGTCCCCAGCTGGGAGAGCTGTGACAGCCAGGGCAGCAGCCCTGGTCACACATTGGCACAGCCAGGTCATTTCTGAGTGCGTCGGTAGACCGCAGAAAGGAAAGGATTTGCTGCAAGGGAAAGGTGGCAGCAGCCAACCCCTGGACCAGCTTGTGTCTCAGACTATGCAGCTGTGCCACCTCCCAGAGCAGAAGATGACTTTACCTGGTGCTGTAGATGGCATCTCCCATTTAGAGCTGCTCTGCTTCTCTGTGTCATCCCTCCTCTACAACTCTTCAAACAGATTATGGGGGTGAAAGCCAAGCCTGAAGGAAGCAGCTTCAGCAATTTGCTAGTAACAAAGCACAGGTATATAGGGACAGATGGACAAAGTCAGGCTGCAGATGCAGTGCTCAGTGATAACTCAGAGAAGATGTAGAGGACGGCATCCCAAAGGAGCCTGTGGGACACCTCGGTAGGCAGACATGCTGCCTTCCCTTCCCCATCCAACTTTGGGATGAAAAATTGGCATCGCCTGGAGCAGATCTCTCTCTTTTGCAATATCTCTTCCAAAACACTCATTATCAATAACTATAACCCTTGACAGTCTTATTATCCACAATCAGACCCTACATTTTCACACAGGCCTTAACGAGACAAAAATGGGAGCTTACATCCAGCGAGGACTAACTCAAAAGGGGTTAGCAGTGTCTGGACCTGGGTCCCCATTGCAAATAAACCCACTTCCAGCACAAACTTACCTGACTAGGGTAACTGTTTGCTTAGGGGTCTGTTATTTCACATTTCAATCTGTTAGTACCATTCTGATTAACATTACTGTTAGTTTGAAGGAGGGTGTGATATACCTACTGGTTGTGTCTGTTGACTGAAGCATGACTAGCCCAGACAACTGACTAATGATGCTTTTAACTGGATTGTCCAGGTGCCATTAGCTTTATTGACTGACTTTACCCCATGGCGTTTGCCAGTGAGATGAACACACACGGTGCTATTTGCAGTCTTATCACTTGGTTGACTGAGGCTATAAAATAAAAGGAAACTAATGGATGTATGCCTTTAACCATCTTTACAGCTAAGAAAAGTGGTCCAGCGTCTGGCCACTCCTTCAGTGATTCTCTGCAGATGTCCGCATCCTGTTTTGAAGAGCCCTCTTCTCACCTATGCAATATGCTTCCACTGGTTATCACAGAACAAACATTTGTTATCTGACTTTCCTAATTGCCATCATGCTGCTGTATCTTCTTAATATTAACATACTTAGCATGTTTTCACCTAGTCAGCAAAACTTGTAAAGAGCAGTAAAATGGTGATAAAAAGCCAATAATTAGTAAACCATCTATTTATTTGTGATTATTCTCTGATGAAGGTCGACAGTGTGTATTTGGTTACTGATGTCTCAAACGTATTAAAAGAAGGATCAGAAACAACCTGTCTGCACTTAAAGCATGTTAGCACCTTCACAAAATGCTACTAAACCCATCTACAGTAAACTAGGGCGCACAACAGAACAGTTTTCAAGTCAGAGAAGGGGAACATCACATGCCATTGAAATTTCAGGATGATTTATACTAACCTGGTGTTTAGATCCTATTGAGGATTGAATTTCCACTAGGAAATTAAAAGCAACAGGAAAAAAATCAGGGTAGATTTTGAGACTACAGCGTTTAAGCCACATCTTCAGCTGGGGTCAGCTCCACAAACTTGATCAAAGCTGTGTTAGCCTACATGCAAGGAGGAACCTCTGTCCCCAAGGGAAAAGGTCACTTCCAGCAGCAGAATAGTTATATCAGCCTGCAAATCTCCAACAGATAGATATCACCATGGGTTATGACCAGTCTTCCCCAAATACCCCTCCAAAAGGAAGGGTCCTCACTAATTTAGGAATAGTTAACAACATCACTATGACAAGCACCGTATTGTTCGTCTTCCCTGGACCAGTTTCTCAAGGGCGTGAAAAGGAATACCTTCATTTCTCGTGTAAGCTTCCTCTCCCTAACTTCCAGACCCTGGCAAGTAATTAGTCAACCTAAAATATTCTTTGACCAGTGAATCAACTTCAGCAACCATCCTGGTGCCACAGTGTGCAATGCCAAGGCAGGTATTTTCCTTATCAATCCCATAAGGATTTAGGCTAGGATGCATAAACAAAGGAGCAGGGAATAAGGAGGTGGAGCTGGGAGACGGGTGGACCCCTGAGGACAGCAGTGTTCAAACACCATTTAGAAAGGGATTAGCAATGTCAGATCCTGGAGAGGGAAAGCCACAAAAATGCCACTTTTGAAAAGGGTTTGAAAAAGGTTTCTTCACAGCTTCCCCTCCACCTCTTCCATTCAACCTACTGTAGACTTTGCAACTCTAACCTGGTGAGTGGCTTGCCTCCAAGACTCTTGACTGTGATGTGGCTTGTCTCTATAAAACAGAGAATGCCATTGTTCCTCACACATTGTTGTGCCTGTTCTTCCTTGCCTCAACTTTTAGAAATATAAATCAGCCAGAGGTGAAGGGTGCTTGAAACAATAGCTGTACGGTAGTGACAGCCTTTTCTTCCTTACCATAATGAAATGTATGGAGAGAGAGGCGAATGTTTATGAGATTCAAACTCACTGCACGGTGCATCCCTCTTTAGCAGAGTTGTAAGAAAAAGTGACAATTTGCGCAGAAAAATTATTAATACTTTGAAAAGTTGTGACATATTTCATGTGCCTTTTGTTATCAAAGTGAGGAAAAAGATTAATAGGAGAATAAGCAAAAATGGTATGGAAGAGGAAAAAGGAAAAAGAGATAGTAAATGACCCCTTTGATTCCCAAAAGGGCCATATGTCACAGGGAGAAAAATCTGAGAGAGAAATCACAGAATCACAGAATGTTAGAGATTGGAAGGGACCTCGAAAGATCATCTAGTCCAATCCCCCTGCCGGAGCAGGAACACCTAGATCAGATCCCACAGGCATGCATCCAGGTGGGCTTTGAATGTCTCCAGAGAAGGAGACTCCACACCCTCTCTGGGCAGCCTGTTCCAGTGCTCCGTCACCCTCACTGTAAAGAAGTTTTTCCTCATATTCAAGTGGAACCTCCTATGTTCCAGCTTGAACCCATTGCCCCTTGTCCTGTCACTGGATGTCACAGAGAAGAGCCTGGCTCCATCCTCCTGACACTCACCCTTCACGTATTTATAAACATTGATTAGGTCACCCCTCAGTCTCCTCTTTTCCAAACTAAAGAGACCCAGCTCCCTCAGCCTTTCCTCAGCAGGGGAGATGCTTCATTCTCTCCATCATCTTGGTGGCTCTGCGCTGGACTCTCTCCAGCAGTTCCCTGTCCCTCTTGAACTGAGGGGCCCAGCTCTGGACACAATATTCCAGATGCGGTCTCACCAGGGCAGAGTAGAGGGGGAGGAGAACCTCTCTCGACCTACTGACCAACCCCCTCAGTGGCCTTCTTGGCCACAAGGGCACAGTGCTGGCTCATGGTCATCCTGCTGGCCACCAGGACCCCCAGGTCCCTCTCCCCTACACTACTCTCCAACAGCTCAGCACCCAACTGGTACTGGTACCTGGAGTTATTCTTGCCCAGATGCAAGACTCTACACTTGCTCTTGTTAAATTGCATTAAATTTTTCCCCGCCCAAATCTCCAGCCTGTCCAGGTCTCGCTGAATGGCAGCACAGCCTGCTGGCGTGTCAGCCACTCCTCCCAGTTTCGTATCATCAGCAAACTTGCTGAGGGTGCACTCTACTCCCTCATCCAAGTCGTTGATGAATATACTGAACAGCACTGGTCCCAAAACCGAACCCTGGGGGACTCCACTAGATACAGGCCTCCAACTAGACTCCATCCCATTCACCACCAACTCTCTGGCTTCTGTTCTCCAGCCAGTTCCCAATCCATCTCACTATCCTATCATCCAGACTGCACTTCCTCAGTTTAGCCACAAGGATGCTGTGGGAGACGGTGAAAGAGAAATACTCTTCCCCACTCTGTTAATGAGCTGCTTTTATAGTCAAGGCCTGTTAGCTTTAGTTATTCCACTACCAATATGTGGTCAGAGCTGCAGAGACTGCATGGCATTGATAGAGAATTTGCCAAGACTTTGTTATTTGGCTGAAGTCTAAACAAGAGCAACGAAAGGTAAAAAGGAGGCATAAGACAGCAGAACTGGGTGGATACTGCTGTGGTTCTCAGTTTCAGCCCCACAGAAGGTACCTGACCAGCAGTGGATGCCCACCACATGTCCTCCCAAGCAGTGCACAACACTCTCCTTCTCCCATTCTTGACACAAGGCCTCATTCCTGCAGATTTCATAGAATCTTGGAGTCACAGAATGGCTTGGGTTGGAAGGGACCTTAAAGAACATCCAGTTCCAACCCCCATTATTTGTTCGAAGTAGGAGGTAAGCAAGCCGAAGGTGTCCACTAGATGTGTACAATACCCTTTAACCAGTTGGTTGGCCACTAGCTGTGTTGCCATTTCCATGCAAGCACGGCCACATGATATTTGGAGCTCTGCTGGTAGTTGAGGCTCTTACCACTGACCAGCCAATATGAGCAGCTTAAGATGTGACTGAAAACATTAACCAGGAAAGGATATTTAGAGCAAGTAATCCTTCCCTCTCTTGTAGTTTTTGTGGAAACGCGGTGAAAGATGCCAGCTGTGGAGAGTTGACTCCCTGTACTATTCTCCCCCTACGCCAGGAAGTGACCAGTTCTGAAAAGGAGGTACTTGCCCTCACCTCCTTAGACTTTTATAAGGAACGGATGCAGAAAACTAATCTTTTGAGGTTTAGCAATGAACTACTATTAGCAATAACCGAGTACAACCCCCCTTCTGGTTGCAGAAGTCCACTGGGGACAATCATTTAGCATTTCTGTGAGAACCTCTCTCCTCCACCAAAGCCAGTTATTTATGACTTATGAATAAGGCCTCCGTTTGCACAAAAAAACCCCAAAAACCCCAACAACTCTAGCTTGTCTGGCAAGAAGCCTGTAATTATTCAGAGCTTCGTGGGGGTGTGGTGAATCAGTGAAGCATACTCCCTGTATTTATTTAACAAATAAGAACACCTCTAGCACATTTGGCCACCAACTTGTGATAATAATGAAGTTTGTTATTGAAATAACCTCTTCTTGCCTAAGGAAGGGCAAAAAACAGATCAAACACACTTGAACCAAGCCGCCCTTGCACATTATTGCTCCAAACTTTGGAGTTCCAACTCTCATTGGGGAAAAAAGCCTCACACCATTCTGCAGGCAAAGATGCAACCTTTGAACAAATCTGCTGGTTTTAAGTCTGGGTGAGCTACTTTTGCAGCAGCACCCATGAGCAGAGCCCTTTGGACAATAGCCATACAGTGCTGGAAGGCACATCGTATACATTTTGCCATTGCTTTTGATTTCTGGAGGCCAATAATAACTCTCTCTGTCTCCCACTAAATTTTCAGGATTTTTCTTTCAGCACACCTAATTTTAGTCACTCAGCTTCATTCAGCAGCCTGTGTCATGGGTGTGGGAGGTAAGGTTCCTGGTCAACCCATAATCAATCCAAGATGTCTTTGTCAAGCCATACAAAATATTAGTAAAATATAAACACACTTAAAATATGGAAAAGAGCCAGACAGGTCATTCGTATGATGTGCTCACCCAGGAGCTGCAGATGTTTGTGCCATGTAGACAGGTTGTACAAAAATCAAAAAGGGTGTCTATTTGTGCACGGAATAAACCAGTATTCCTACGGTGTTTGTAATGATCAGTAGGTGAATCAGAGACATGAGTGCAAGTATCATTTCAGCAGGTATTCTGTGGCTCAGAGCATGTGATGTGTTCCAACACCCAGTACTTCATTAAACTCTGAACCCATTACATTTGGTGGGGAGAATTTCCGCACAGATGCTGGGGATAGAACAGTTCTTCAGATGTATTAGCAATGCCTGCACCGGTGTGAGGAGTGGTAGAAAAGTAACCAGTACCATGACCTTATTGCACCCTACATTGTGGCAATAGCTCCTCCTGAGCCCCAGATAGAAATTACAAACTTCTGATATAGTTGCAAAAGAGAACTATGTCTTTGAACTGCAAATCAACAACCAGCCTGGGCTAGTGGGAGGTGTAGCATAGCAGGGGGGTTGGAACTGGATGATCTCTAAGGTCCCTTCAAACCCAGACCCTTCTATGATTCTACGATTCTGTGATAAATCAGCTAAAGCCCCCCTGCAAGGCAGCACCTGTGACACCTCATGCAGTTCTCTTCACAGAGATAAGTCGTTCCTGGAAAAAAATAGCTATTGAACACATATGATTTTCCTTTTTGGGGATATTTTGAGAAGGAAAGTATTTTGAAACATTCAAAAGACACATCTCTGGAGTTTTGCCCATATCTCAGTTGAAGCCTATGGCAAAATCTGTGTTGCCTGTAGTGGGACTTACAACTCTGATCTGCAGCTGTCTCAGACAAAGCTGTTACAGGTCAGGATGTAAGCACCTGCAGTTGTTTCCCTGTCCCACTGCTGTGACCACATGTAAAGACCAATGCGGTCCGTAGTGGCTTGATCCCCGCGCTCTGATTCAGAGGGTCTCTGGCAGATATAAGCTGTCGGTGCCTGCCCCAATCTCCTAGAGATCCATGTTCCCACAGAAGCAGAGCTGGCAGAACAGGTAGCCTGTTCTCTGCTGAACTGCCCTGCTCACCACTCCAAAACATTAATTTAACACATTAATTCAGTCCATCATTATGAAAATAGGCAGCAATGCCAGCTGAGGGGCAAGCACAGCATCTGTCCTGCCACTGCCCAGGAGGGAGGGATGCTCTAGGACAAAAGTGGGAGCAGACAGCTGGAGCTGGGAACAGCTCCACCAGGTGCCGTGGTGATGGGAGTGATGAATTTGGCCCATCCCAAGAATTCATCTAGGGATGTATGGGACTGTGTCTATTAAATGTTTCCTTTCTTTAATTTTTTTTGTCTTTAAAAGTATATGCAAATGTTTTGCTCTCAAAGTCTGAGAGGTGTTAGCCTCGGACTGCCTGTAACTCTGTGCCAGCATGCTAACGCCATCCGGGGCTCCTCCTCCAAACCGCAACACTATTCTAGTTTAAGTCTCTCCAAGGGATCCGTTATTGTGAGAAAGCTGCTCAAAGTATTTAAAGATAAGATTCATTGTACCCAAGATGGCTATGCTGTCCCTGTTCTCCTTCAGTAATGTGCCTGTTTCGAGTTTTATTACACTTCTTTATTCCTTATTATCTTCTTCTTCCTTCCCACTACCTCCAATAGCTGAAATGGATACCAGGTACACAGCACAGACAGCAGAGGTAACACTCAGTAATTGGGATTTCTATCTCCACTTGTCAGCCCGCCAGTTATTTCAACACATAACAGCATTCACAGTTCCAGCGAGAGGTATGTGTGTTCCAACGCTCACCCTCGGAGTCACCACTTTCCATTGCCGAGGCTGGAGCACAGCCGCGGGATGCTCCCTGCACGCCCCTGCACTGCAGTGTGGCTCGTCTGCCCATTGTCGTTATCAGAAAGAAATTCTTTACTGTGACGGTGGTGAGGCAGTGGCCCAGGTTGCCCCTCTGTGGCTGCCCCATCCCTGGAGGGGTTCAAGGCCAGGCTGGATGAGGCTTTGGGCAACCTGGGCTAGTGGGAGGTGTCCCTGCCCATGACAGGGGGGGTGGAACTTGATGATCTTTAAGGTCCCTTCCAGCCCAAACCATTCTGTGACTCTATGATACTGTAAGTTTCCTGGTGGGAACAGGGTTCCCAGCACAGAAGCTGGGCTGTCCAGTCCCATAGCGGAATGGGTTAAGTGACTCCAAAACTTCCCTTTCCCCGAGTCTTCATCTTCTCTTTTTTCCTGAGATATTGCAGGTAGTACAGATACATTTGAGAGGTGATGTGATAAAAATACAAATAAGATAAACCTGCTGAATAATACCATCCTGAGTGGAAAACAACTGGCCATTGTTTCAGCCTCCTCCTCTGCCTTCTTATCTTGTGTGAAAAATAGCTGTGATTCTCCGAGCACACTGCAAACACGAAGGACAGAGCTAGGCCAGGTCTAACAGCACAGACTCCGAGCACATTTCAAACACGAAGGACAGAGCTAGGCCAGGTCTAACAGCACAGACTCCTGTTTGGCAAAGCTACATCTGTCAAGGGAGTGAAGAAGCATGTTCCCTGGCAGACACAGCCGTGCTGGCCAACAGCTCCTCCGTGGGCATGGCTATCCCACCAAACCAGCACTTTCTCTCCAATTTTAACCCCAGAGTTCCTGACAAAACTGGGCGTGTATTAGAGGTTTAAAATGCTGCTCTCATGAGTGGTTTCACCAGTGCTGTAAAAAAATAAATAAATAAATAAATAAATAAAAGAAGACAATAATTATGACAAAATTCAGGTCTGAGCTTCCTTTGCACACCTTTCTGAGCTCCTTCAACTGAGCTGGAGTCTGTGGGTGACATATCTCACACCTGTAAGACTCCCAGGATTTCCCCAGCAGCCAATGATTAAAGAGAGCACTCTCTCTGGCTTCTAAATTGTGTGGCTTCCTCACATCTTTAAACATAATATTTTAAACTTACTTTTATTTCAGTTGTGGTCCTGCAGCTGCATGTGGGAAGAGGCCATATGTAACCAAGGACAGAATTTATAGCGGGGTACAGGTCCCCTGTACAGTGTACACAAATGGGGGAACCATATATGCTGAGGAGCTCCTACAAGGTGTAACCTGGAGCTCCAGCAGTGACCATTGTGGTGGCTTTTCAGTGTTATCTTCACCATCTCTAGCAAGAGGGACTGAGGGGGTGCTGGGCCACTGCCAGCTCTGCCTGTCCCAGTCAGACTCATTTCAGCCCCCCTGGGACTCTCCCCACCCTGCCCATGGCTCAGGACCCCATGTCAGCCTCCCAGGGCCACCCGCCCCTGCCCTGGCAGTGCCATAGCAGGGCTGGTCCCCAGTGCCCCTCAGCCTATCCTCATCCCCAGATATAACAGGACGGTTACAGCTCAAAGCCAAGTTTCACACCCCATTTGGATCCTCCTGGCAAGCACATTCATCCTCCTCCTCTTCCCAGCTAAGCACCTCCACCACCTCAAAACTGGATTTGCAGCACATTGTGCACAAGCCCTTGAATCTAACTTGCTCAGAAACTGTTCTGACTCCAGCCTCATTATTTTTATACAGCTTGGTATCTGAAAAACGATCACAATGTGAATAACAGGAGTGTCAAGCTTTCACACCTCCCAGGTGACGAGCAGCTCAGATAACCCCAGTGCGAATAACCGTCATTTTCATAAAGCCATAAAGTCAGTGAGGCTCCAAGGATTTACCCTTTAAATACTAAGAGGCTTGAAGGTCGTGTGCTTCAACGCATTGTGTAGGCTGTTTTGAAGCATCACAGGTAACAAAGGAGCTCAGTTCTGGGCAAAGGCAGGCAACCAAAACTTCACAGTCCCAAATTAGTCATGTGGTCTATTATTTTATCATCTCCAAACAAAATCTGAAGGTTGCTGGTGTCTTTTTGCCTGCTGTGTTATTATTTTAAAATTTCAGCTTCAGCCAGGCTACACTGATGCCGGTGTAAATCTCTTTACTGGGAGATCTTTCACAGGCTGAGGTAGGCAGGATCCCACTCAGGGCTCATCCCGCAGCCATGCCAAAGGCTCTCGCTCTCAGCTCGCTTGGGACCCATCCGTTTTCTGCTGGTGAGGTGTCAGTGCCAACAGCACTGCTCCCCGCCGCACGTAGCCCCGACCTCACCAAACAGGTACTGGGGCTGAGCACAGCAGACAACTTGTGCTGGAGGCTTTCATCTTCGGCTTTGAAGAGCAAACAAAAGACAGGGGAACAGAAAGCCTTGAAACTTCTGTTAAACAGGATCCGTAGCTTAGTATTTATCTCTCAGTGTGGGGCAAGAAGAGGTTGACTTGTACATTGAATGCAAAGAGGAGTAGGGAGGGGAGTGTTGTGTATGGACATTCACCACGTTCCTGGTGGTCAAACCACAGGTATTTCGTTAATTCATTAGAGATTACCTACAACTCTACTTAAGTATGTGAATACATAAATAATATACAGATCATACTCCAGGCTTTGCACAACAGATACTCTCTCCAGCACAGCCAGGAACAGTTGTGACTCTCTTCAGCTCCCCTGATAAAGTATGAATCATAATGAAGCAGCAAGGAAAAACCACCTGGCTCTCTTTGAGGCCTGTGACTATAAAAATGAACATTTTCTTCCACCTCTGCAAAATCTAAACTTTAGACAAAAAATCTTTAAAAAGAACCTGAGTCACAGTGCCTTTTTAAACTTCATAAACTGACAAAGTTTTGACAAATACTAAGCACAAGGCATGAAATAAATGCTTTATATAATGTGAAACACTTGGTTTAAAGTGCTACCATATCCCTAAGCATCCTTCAGCTCCAGGCCAGTAACAATTGCTCTACACAACTTTTCCTCCACCTATTTTCTTCCTGGACTACAGGATAGCAGCATCCCTGGCCAATCTGTGTGTAGAGCAGGACCAGTTGCAAGCTGGCTGTCATCATCTTGCACCTCGTTTTTCAAATTCATTCAGCCCTCCGGTGTGGCGTGGGATGGGATACCCATACTGTTGTACCACCCCTTTCAGTTTCATGAAAGACCCAGTCATCAATCCAGCCTGAAGATGCCCAGCACTGCCTGCGGTACTGGCCACGCTCCAGGAACACCCTTTGCCTTCACTGGGGCTTTCCTTCCATCCTCACAAAAGCCCATGAAGGTGACGTGTACAAAAAGACTGATTGATGGACTTGTTGCTTCCTCGGGGTATGAAAAGCAGTGTCTGCCTTTCTCCAGGCACCAACAGTTCCTCAGACCTCTAAAATCTGGGTGTTAATGTAGTTATCCAAGTTTCATCTACAGTCAGTGGAGACAGTTTAGAGGCACCTCAAAAGGAGGCTGCTTCCCACATACACTAGACATCCGCTTTAGCATAGCATCAGTTGCCTTCCAGAGGAGGCTTTAGTCTTCGTTGATTAAAAAGTAAGGCAGAGAAGTAGAACAGACTAAGTGCTTAACTTTTAGAGAGCAAAAGCTAGGTACATCTTATCCCTAATCACATATTTTGTTACCAGAGAGAAGAAACAGAGAAGAATCCTATAAAGAGGGAGAGACTAAATCTATGAGGTAGAAAAAAAGGCAAATTACAAAGATAAATTTGTTTGATGCTATTCTTCCCAAGCTGAGAATGAAGAAAGAGCAACCTTGGCTTTTACAGGTGCGTTTGCTAAAGGCTCAGCTTGAAATGCCATTTCCAGCCTAAGCACCCAGCCTCCTTGGGCATTTCTGATCTTTGCATCAGAGGCTCCTGCAGAGAGCAGAGCTCACTGAAAGCCCATCCCAACGCTCTCCCAGGCTCTCTGGGCCTTTGTGTTCCCTGTTTCCAACACAGAATGCAACGGCAGCTTGGGCTTGTGGTTTGCAGCTTTGCACTGTGGTGGGTTGGGGTTATACCAACCAAATCACAACCAGGAGTAGCTAGGTTGTACCAGGCTGGTACTGAGCAAGTCCAGGCCCTCTGATTATATCACAAGCCCTGGAAGGGGAGTCTGAGAGGTAGGTGATTACATCAGGATCCCCAGGATGATTTACAGCCTAGGTAACAGCATCTTTCTCTCACTCCATTATTTTTATGGCATACATAGACAACTTCTTACATTATTCATTAAAAAAAAAATGGAAAAGCAATTCTGTGATGTAGGAGAGGCTTTTAGGCTGGCATGGACTATTTATCAGAAGCTGACACAGGAGAGGTGAAATTGTGGGAGTGAGGCAGAGGTTACTGTAAGTCTTACTGCAGCAACCTCTATCATATTGGCTGGGGTTGCTGTAGCCACTGTCAATACTCTGCCTTTGATTATGGAGACCTTTCATGCATGGATGAAGATGTCTAAGAACCAGACTGCTTTCTAGAGCTATTTTGAGGAATCTGGTCAAATGCTCCCTCTCCAGGAGGGTACTGATCCTGTGCAAA
>NW_010117207.1:15237-34786 GCF_000699245.1 Pterocles gutturalis
TCCTAGAGAGCAATTCTGCACTGTAAAATCAGGACTTTGGCCACTGTAACAAAACTCACTCTCTCCTCTCCCCATTCTCATGCATGCAGTCCTATTTCCCTGGGGACAGAACTGAAAGCATTTTAATTTGCTTTTTGTTTGTTTTGTAGCTCCTCACTTGTGCCTGACCCTTCATTTCAGCCACAGGAGGTATTGCTGGTCTACAACTTCTCACAATATTCTCTGTCATACCTGAGCAAACTCAGAACATTACGGATCCACTGGGGACCTTGGCCTTTCCTACCATGCATGTAGGACATTTGCTACGAGGACACAGCATGCCTGTTCCCTCAGGTGAGGAACTGAAAGTCCCAACCAAGCCTGCGATGGATCCTCCCTGCCCTTCCCCTCAGGCCCATAAGCACCCTTGGTGATCTCTCCACAAAAGAAGGTGGAGACCATGGCAGGGATGCCTGGGATTCCTGCAGCAGGACCAAGGTGCCCTTTTTGCCTTTTCATCCCTTATAGGAGGCAAACATCAATGAGATATGGCAGTAGGATCATTTGCAGTAGGATCCTCGGTGTTCGCATCAGTAAAGTAAATGCATAGAAAATAAAAATTGGCAGAACACCATCACTGGGAGGAAGAGATCTCCTTCCTTCTCTTCATTGTTCCCTAATACTACGTAAGCCTTTTACTTTACAGCAGGAGTTTTGGGGCGACCTTTTCAAAGTGCTGCTTTTCCATTTTACTGAATATTCCTGTATTACACAAGGAGGAGTAAATGTTTGTCTGTGCAAGGAGAGATGAATTTCAGCAGTGCCTTCACTCCTCGCATGCCTTCCTTGTGTGCTGCATCCCTTTTCAACTGTCTGCCCACTCCCTGAAAAAATTATTTCCCTTATCTCTCAGTCCCACTTGAGATATATTTCCCCACGTGTGGGGCATGCAGGGCTGGGTTTCAGCAGCGGGGGCTGCAGTGGGGACTTGGGTGGAGGGAAGCCATGAGCTGCCAAGTGCCAGCCACAGCTGGGTCCAGCCACCTCTGAAACCAGTGTGGGTGACCATCAAGCACCAGTTCTGCAGCCAGGCAGAGGATCCCCCAGCACCCCAGCTCAGACAGGTTTCAGGAAGACGAGCAGCCGTTGCAGGCAGGGGACACACAGGGGACACTCTTAGGGAGACAGATGGAGGGAAAGAAAGCTGTGGAGATCTGGAGCTGGAGATGCACTCTTGGAAGGAGAAGCTCCATGTCAAAAGGCATGGCAGCCCGTGGGTGACCCGTACTGGGCAGGGACAACCCTGAGAGACTGTGGCCATCAGGCAAACCAGTAAGAAGGACAAAGGAGTGAGGAAAACCAGTAATAATGTCAGATGACCACAGGAACCCCGGTAAGAAGCATGGAAGAGCAGCAGACCAAAATCATCACGTACACAGCCCAAACCTCTGGGGTTACTCAGCATAACCCACAGCAAAAACACAGGGAGGTGAGACTAGGAAGGATGGAGGTATTTATGTGAAGTTGTGTCTGGGGAAGGGTAAAAAAAGCTGATTACCCAAGTGTTTGTTTAATTGTTCATGTTTTTTTCTCAATATCCAAATCAGTGATTAGAAGCTTGTGTTAATTGGCAATAAACTAAAGTAAGTAAAAACTCCCTGAGCTGAGACTGTTTTGCCAGTAACACCACATCACTTGCCTTTTTCTTTCTTTGCCTCTTTTCACCTTTTGCAAATAATCTTCCAGACCCTTCCCTGGTGACACCAGAGGACCAGAGTTTCAACAGACCCACCAGCTTTTCTTGCATCTCATCCCTTCACGAACATTTATTCTTTGTTCTGCCTGACCTGATCAGCTCAGCCTTGTGAGAGCCCAGGCTTCCAGCGAACAAAAGATAAAGTCACAGCAGGAGCCAGGTGAGCAAAGAGCACCTGGACACACTCAGTAAAAGAAGGTTGCCTCATCTTTGTGCCCATGTTCTGAACCAAGCCAGCTGCAATACAGAACTGAGGATAGCTTGTGGTTTCCTGTTTGGTGACTGACAAACCAATGGAGCCCAGGAGAAATATCAGCATGATGCTTTCTGCTGAACTGAGGCATATCGTTCGAGTAATACAAACAGTATTAAATAGGAAAGAATTGGTTTGCAATATTCTGTTTGCCTAGGGCTTCTCTTCTCGCATTGTTCACAAGCAATTTCAGTAGATTAGACTCATGTAGACCTTCAGCAACTACTGGAACAATATTTTGGCTCTTCTGCTCCAAAAGAATGTGATAGCTTTACCCTGAATATGCTTGAGTGTTCAGACATGCCCTTTATTTCCCATTTGAATTTATCTGCCTTCCCCTTCCACCTATCACTCAGTATTCAGAAAGTGAGGGGGAAAAAAAACCACATGGTGTAAAATGCAGCATGGTCACCTTTCTGTTTAGCCAGAGAAAACATTTATTCAGACAAGAAACAGAACAAGCAAGAAGCAGTGTGTTGAAGAAAGGGCAAGCAATGCATTTCAGTAGTATGCAGAAGGCCAGCACTAGTCTTACATATTAATTACATACTGGTTGAGATGGAGTCTGAAATCTGTCGGGGATCTAAGTAATGTGCAAACTTTGTACTGGCTTTTACGTTCCACCAAGAGTTTCACTCTTGCAGTCTCTGCCCTTGAAAAGCGCAGACCCCTCCCTGAGAAAGGCCACGGGTTCTCCCTGCCTGGTGCAAGCGGTGGGTGCCCAGCCCTGCTGGGATCTGCACTGAGAGGCAGGGAAGGAAAAGGAGAGCTGCTGAGTCCAGCAGTGAGTTCTGCTGAAAGACATGAGCAGCCTGAGGGTAAGGACACGCTGAGAGAGCCAAGAAAACTCCTAGGGAGTGGTTGAGCTGAACTAACAAAATTCTTTCCCATGCACATGCCTAAATACTTAAAACAATAAAAACACCTTTTGGGGACTACTGAGGCATGGGAAAGCCAAACAAAATCTGTTTTGGATTTACTTTAGTCAGTGGCAGGAGCATCGGAGACCCTGCTACATGAACTGGAGGTTGAAACACTACCAAATTCCAGAGACGGCGATAAAGATGGACTTTTCTTTGCCAAGAGGGGATGTGCTTGTGCAATGTTCACAGCAATAGTGCCTTAATTCTCACTGGTGGAGTGGAGTGGTATTTCTCTCAGAACTGGTGGGACTGCCTCCTTTACTCAGCCTTTCAGCCCACTGTGGAATCCCTTAGTAATAACTTTCTCATAAAGCAAACAGCTCAGCGATGTCCCAGCCCAATCTCTCCATGCAGAGAAATGCTGAGACTGGACCAGTTCATTTAGAAGGCTAAGCAAAGCAGCTTCTATATTTTGTGATAAATCTTACCTCTAAATTTTTTGTGGGCTTTCTCTAGGCTGTCTGGCACTGCTCCCTGCAGCACTGCAGGCAAAGCTGGACCTCACAAACCTAACAGCCGCTGCAGCAAGCAGCTCCGTGCAGCTGCACAGTTTGGTCAGCTCTGAGTAGCAGTAGCTGTCCTTGCAGTAAGAGACAGCCACAAAGCCTGTGATGAACAGAAGACCTCCAGAAAGGTGTTTTGTGGAGAAAATTTATTCTTCAGTATGTTTCCCTCATTTGTCTTAGGAGCAGATTTTGCTTGATGGTGACACTCAGGCAGATGTCTCCAGGCATTCCCTTTGCTTAATGCAAACTTGCTGATTCTTTGAAACACACCATGGTTTTTGGGGATTGTGGCTTAGGTGGTGGTGTGGAGACATTGTAAGGAGGCAGGGAGTGGGACTGGAGACTTTGCTCGCTGCCTGCACTTTGAACAGGATAAATCCTTGAGGCTGCAGGTGCTGGGGGGCAGAAGGTCCTGGAGGACAGGCTCACCTTGCATGCTACTTAGCCTATTCCTTTGGGGATTGCTGTGAACACTGCAAGATGGACTTTGGGTCTGCCTTCACCCGTGGGAACAGCATCAGACATGAGGGGGGAACATGGTGCAGAGACATCTGAAACTGTTCACTCAAATTCAGCACAGTACAAACATCGCTGGACTGCTTCCAGGCTTGCTGTAGGACATCTGTGTACCACTGCCAATGGCCAGGCTTGGTCTCTCACAGCTCAGGAATCCTTCTTTCATGGGGAAGGCAGCCTGCAAAGACATGTGCAACCACTCAGCTGAGGAGCAACTGGCTGAAGAGATGTGTCAGAAGGTGGGGACTAACAGCAGTATTCACTCATGACCAACATGGTTTGAAAGCACTGAACCGGAGATGAAAGGGACTTACTACAGATGTGTCCCAGGTTTTTCAGGTCCCCAAGAAGAATCCAGGCCACAGGTTGATGATGTTGTAAATCCAGCCTTAGGGCTCTCAAAACTGCTGCATCCTCATGCCACCAGAGTTTAAAAAAAAAAAAAAAAAAAAAAAAAAAGTATAAAATACAACCAAAAAATTAAAAAAAAAAAAAAAAAAAAAAAAAAGGTTAAAATAGCACCAAGTGCTGTATCCACCATCCAGCCCACTGACTAACTGTAACAGTTTCACAGGCATATTTCACAGTAATTTTTTTTCTCAGATGCTGTGTGAAAGCAAGATATAAAGAATCTCTAGAACAAGACTGTGGGGGGGAAAAGAGCTGAACTGACAATGCATAACATTATGTTCACAAAGTAAACAAACTGAGGAGACAAAAGCAAACCTTCTCTCAAATCTTTAGTTCAAAGAGCCTTGCATACAGCATGCAGCTATTAGCACCAGCACAGCACACATGAGGCAGAGAGTTTTGAAACTGATGTTCCTTTAAAGAGTTTGCCATGTGCTGCTGCAGCAGTAGCTCTCTCTTGAAGTCCTGGTTTAGGAACGAATACTATTCGCTATATTACCAGCAGGTAAAGGTCTGTCACAAAATTAATTTCATGTCGTTGCATCGAGGGGCACCAAGTTGCAGCATCTGAGAACCATTGTCAGGGGCAGACTGGACCTGCAGACCCAACGGTCGACAACTGAAAACTAGCTACATGAACCCTGCCCATCAATTTCTCCAAAAGATGCTTTAAGAATCAAACACAGTGAGGGGGCTGGAGTACTTCCGTGCTCCACTCCTCGCCAAAAGCACCTGCAAAAGGATGCGAGCTGCCTTGTGCAACTGCAGCTTGCCTTACGCCGGTGATGCTGTATGTTTTTCTGTGTATAGAAGAAAAAACCCACAAGTAACTCTGCTGCATGTGGACACTTTCTATAACTAGAGGTCCACGAACAGCATTAAAACTGGGCCCACTAATGCATCCCGCCAACAGGATCTCCACATCACTGATCCATCTGCTCCATCAACGTGCTACAGAGGCATGGAGGCTGTACCTTGAATTACTTAATAAAATTACTCTTTAGCCTCTTCTTAATCAAAGAGGAACCAGTTTTGCCTCTGCCAAAGCCAGGTCTGGCCGTACAAGGGGGGTAAGGTGAGAACCTCACGCGTGCACATACCGATGCATTCACACTTCTAAGCCCTGCAGTGAGAAATTGTCCTCAGCACTATTTTGCCTTCCTTGCTCTCACTTTCTTCCTGGAAAAGACTTGTGGTGGTATCCAGAACGACCACCTTGTGGTAAATAAGCGGGTTCCTCCCACACGAACAGGGGCTCTGAGGGCAACAGAGTCGTGTTGTGGTGCTGTTATTCCAAATGGGAAGCTGCCAATGCAGGAAAAGAGAGAAAGAAGGCTTGAGAAAGACCGGTGGTTGTTTCCTGGTGTTGGCT
This sequence comes from Pterocles gutturalis, assembly GCF_000699245.1. Taxonomy (NCBI): domain Eukaryota; kingdom Metazoa; phylum Chordata; class Aves; order Pterocliformes; family Pteroclidae; genus Pterocles; species Pterocles gutturalis. The sequence continues at coordinate 20,954 of NW_010117207.1, forward strand.
CAGCTGGTGCTCTGCTTGTCCCAGGTGTTAACCTCCCACGGGAGGGCCCAGCCCCTAAAGGATTCTATGAAATTACACTTTAGGACATTCAACACTGAGGCCATTCATCTCCCAAGATGTGAAAAAAAACCCCAACAAAAACAAAAAAACAAGCCCTCTTGGATCAAAACATATCTTTGGCTTGTTTTCTTGGCAAAATCCCCTGGAGTAGGAACCCCCCAGCCCTCACACAAAGGTCCGGAGTGTTTTGGTTTCAGAGGGGTGGGCAAAGGCAGTGGGGCAAGGGGCTGGGGCTGCGGGGAGGGGAGAGGGATTACGCCTGGCTGTTGTTCTGCTGAAAGTGGGTTTGTTCCTGTCTCATAAACTATGCAGGAATGTTCCCATGCTGTGCCCGGGCCAGCCCCCAGCAGCACACTTTGCACATTAGCAGCTGATGCTGGAATGCGGGGTTCCCAGGGCAACTGCTGGCCCCCGGGCCTGCGCAGCCACCCCGCCATTGTGCAGGCCCGGGGCTGTGGCCGCTCTCTGGGGTGATGTCATGCCGTGGATGCAAACCACGCCAGGGGCACAGACAGCACTGGAAACTCTTCCCTCACTTCAAAGGGAGGGCTGCCCGACTCCCAGGAAGGCTGCTGGGCTCAGGCCTGCACCGTCACGGCTGTATTTTGTCTGCTCTCCCGCCCTGCCATGACACCTGCCGTGGTGGCAGCCCTGCCAGCGTGTGCCAGGAGCACTGCGTGGGACAGGACTCATGCTGCTGTGGACCTCTGGGATACAGTCAGGAGGCTCTTTTCGGAATATTTTTCTTTCTTGATACTTGAGTATGGGACTGAAGAGAGCGCCGCACAGTGAGAAAGAGGAATTGTCCTCTCAGACCCATATCCCAGCTGTGGGCACAGCTGAATTCCTGCCCACTGTCTTCAATAATTCAACTCATTCTACAGCACTGTATCCTCGAGGGATATGGCTTCATATCGATTAGAGGCTTAGGCTCCAGGGAGCTATGACTTAATGTAGACCTAACGCTGTGTAAATGTTAAAAAAAAAAAAAACACATTATTCTTGTCCCTGAAGCTTTGTGGGGTTCTACAGGTAATGAATACAGAGAAGGGAATTGGAGGTTTGCCACCAGCTTCAAAAAGAAAGAGCAATGTTATTGTTGCATTTAAAATCCATTTATTAGATGGCTGTCTAAATTCAGTTACATAAAGTGCAGAAACAGAGCACATCAGGGCTTTCTGGGGGACTAATCAATTCCTTAACAACACCTTGAGTTTAATGGAAATCTCAACATCAGATCACTCACTTGCCAGATTGATTGAGAAACATCAGAAATGTGCCTGTTCTGTAAGCCTAGTTTCTGTTCTCAACAAGAAATCACACAGAAACATAGAATCATAGAATCATTAAGGTTGGAAAAGACCTCAAGGACCACCAAGTCCAACCATTAACCCAACACTACCCAACCCACTAAACCATGTCCCCAAGCACCACATCTACACGTTTCTTGAACCGCTACAGGGATGGTGACTCCACTACTTCCCTGGGCAGCCTGTTCCAGTGCAAAATCAACATGCAAAAGGGCTAGAATTTTGGTCATACATCACTGTCAGTGACAAAACTGGGACAAGAAGCCCATGGATGCAGATGATTTCAGGAGGGTCAGGGCTAAGGTTCCTCCCACAGCTTCCTAGCTCACCTGTCATGTGAGAAGGTGATTTCATGATCACACTGTGCTTCTGACAGGAATGAAAACTGAATTACAGTGCTCTCCGTAAGAAAGCTAAAGCAAAATCAAATAAAACAACAACAAAAAACATGCTTGAAATTCAAGAGGTTCAGTGATATGAAACAACCTTTTAACGTGGAAATAGAGATTAATGTAAAGCATATAACCCTAAGTCTGCCCATGTGTCCCTACCAAAACTGCAGCAGGAGGGCTTCTGCTTCAGTTATCCAGCTCCCTAAAAATGAAGATGAGTAGAGAAACTTCCTGACCTGCTCTAGTGAGACCCAATCCTGCTTCGCTTCAGGTTATACAAAGCTCCCATGACTTTCAGTGGGAAGAGCTTAGCTGTTCCAAGTAGTGTGAATGGACGCATTATAATGTCAGTAATAACAAACGTCATGCACATTCCATGATTAGCTAGAAAAATTATTCTAGGGTTAAATAGGCATGTCTCATTCAGATGCATGTCACTGAGCTGGGCCCATCACCTAGGTGCTAGATGCCATCTCTCCCTTTTTCTCCTTCTCCTATTGCTAAACATGCTAATCCCGTGCAGCAACCAAACATCATTACTGCAGGCTTGTCCGAAAATTATGCAGAGACAATTAGCCTCATTGAAAAAGGTATCAAAGACCTCACAGTATCATTCATCTGTGCCTCAGCGCACACGCACACACACAGGCATCCAAGGGATTTTAAACATAGCTAAAGACAGTGTTTTCATGAGTTCACTGTGAATGGCAGTGACTTCACGCATTAAAAACTCGGCACCTCCCCCTGTGGTGTAATGCCTGTGCCCGGAGATGAATGGATTCGCTGCAGTTTTTTTGTCCTGAAAGGCTAGGAGAGAGGTATTCGCCAGTCCCAAGGGAGATTGCAGCTGAACATGCCCCATTATGATCATGCTGGCAGCATCTGTTGATTGCAAAAAGCAGGTGACAGCATCCCCATCAAAATAAACACAGGGATAAGTCAAGCTCCTCAAAGTGGCTGGCAGGGAAACTGGGAAAGCAAACTTAGAGGAATACCACTGGTTTAGCTTCTCCTAGGGTATAAGGAGCCAGCAATAGGAGTTTGTACTTCCAGACAGCTTTAGTAGTATGAACAGCCACAGTGCTCTTGAGATGTAGAAATGACATCCTTTGTTTTTCTCCTGTATGTTATTAAAAAAAAAAAAAAAGAAGCATGAGGTGTGTTCAGTCACGATGTTCCCAAATGTCACTCTCAGCATCCACACAGCAGGTGGGGATAGAAAGACTAAAAGTTAGACAAGCAGATGCAACAAGGATCCAGATGTTTGCAGGAATTTGTGTCAGTAGTGTGCTGTGGCTACAAGGTTTCTGCAGAGGTTTCCATATGAAATATTATTATTAAAGGAGTGTTTCTTGTTTAAAATAAATGCTTGCCATGTATTTTGATATTGGGTTTTTATGACCACAATGCATATATCCTATTGCCTATATTATTTATTTTCTTGTTCACAAGTGTTCAGGGCATATTTATTATAAATACACACTGTGATACAGTCACGAGAGAATATTTGAGCTACTACAGAGCAATATTGTAGTGAATCAGCCTCCTGAACGAGATACTAAATCACTTCACACTTATCAGAGAACTTGTCAACAGAGAATGTGAAAAACCCACAAGGATTGGGAGACTTGGCAAAGCAGCCACAGCTCCACGAAGCTCTGGAAGCTGAGCACTGGGGAGCAGCTCATGACTCTCTGCAAACCTATTGAAGAGCCTCTGGGCCCAAAAACTCACTCAGGTTTTACAGCTGTAGGAGCTGTCACTGTCCCTCTAATAGCACTTCTCTGGACAACCGAGGCTGCAAGGATTTCAATGCTGCAACTCTTCAGACCAGCGTGTTTCACAGGGTGTTATCAACAGCCTGATCTGGAATTGCTGTCCATGGATAGAAGCACAGCCATTCTAAAAGCTTGGCTCTTAATTATGCTTGAAAAATAGAAGCTCAGACTTTCACAAATTCTTTTAATAAAAATATTTACATACTATGAAAGGATTTACAGACTTCTGCCATCCCCATAACAGCCCTATGGAAAATCATTGTCATACCAGATAAGTGCATTTTTACATTGGGCTACTTTTTAAGGGTGTATTAAGCCACACTGAAGAGGCTGTGCGCAGCCTTTGGGAATCAGCGTCAATGGTTAAACTATACACCATTTCCTAAAGGTGGTGCTGCAGCCAGAATGAAGTCCATAGGTGGGCAGCAGAAACCAGGCAAAGGAACTTCTTCTCATACAGAACGATTTCTGCCTTCCAGCATAATGCTTTTGACAGGCTGGTCTAAACTCTTGTCGGGGTCACAAGGTTAATCCCACATCAGCCACAGGCCCCCTTACTGCTGAGTGTGAACAATATGGTTAACATTTTTGGAAGGGAGTTAAATTTCTTTGTCATTCCTAGCCTACACCTGACAGACGCAGCCCTCTTCTCTACTTTCATAATCTGCCATCTGGAAGATAACAAATTCTTATCTACCCCGTTGATCTTTCCTTCAATTGCTATGAACGTTTCCCACCGCCTGACCAAAGGACCAGAAAACTGAATTTACCCCCCTGAAATAAACTCTGAGCTTTCCTGAGGCTAATTCCTTCAGATCCTAATGTGACTGCACAACATAGGAACGTGTGACACAGCAAAGAGCTCTCAATGCCAGCAGCATTCCTCCGGCTCATCCCCACAACCACCGCAGCTCTCATTCCTGGGCTACTGACTAAACACAAATAAATCTTGACATTGTTTTTTGTTCGCTATCTCATCATATTTGGCTTCATTCATCAGTTTTTCCCTCATGTAAGACTAAGGGTAGGTTAATACAGGATGGATGATGCCATTTAGCTTAAGTCCCAAGAAAGAAGAGATTTTGCTTGAGCACCTACGGTGATGGTTCAGTGTTTATCTTTGGTAAATTAACATCAGTAACCAGTTACTGATAATTTCAGTGAGTGATCTACCTGTCCTCATGAAGACTTGTGCCCCATGCAGGCAGAATTCTGTAAATCAAAGTATTCAGACTCCATAGTGAGATCCCTAACCTTACTCCTTGCAACCATCTGCAAGGATCTCCAAGCCTTATCCAAATGTATACGTGGCTCAGCATACTTTCTTGGACCTAGGCAAGCTTTTTTTTGTCCTTCATATTCTTGGCAGGAATCCAAAGATGTCACAGACAGGGTTTCATATCCAAATCTCTCTCTCATCCCACCTACAATTAACCAAGAAATTCCAAATTTTCCTTGTTAGCAGTGCAGGCCAAACACTTAAGGTCCAGATCTACAAACACTAAGGTCTTATGGCATGGGATGAAAAGTCTGAGAATCCCCTCTGCTGAGTCGCATTTCTGTTGCCCCTGTTAGGAACTCAGACTAACCTCCCAGCTGCAGCTACCCTGGCTCTCCACTCCCACTCTCCTGCTTCTCACCAGATCTAGCAAGCACGCAATTGCCTAGAGACGTAGGCTTTACCTTTCTGTGGGTTAGGTGGCACTTGATGTTTTAGTAAACCTCCTTAAAACGGTGGGTTTCTGCTGAAAAGGTTGTTTGCCACTGCAACATCTCAAACCACAGTGTCCCTGCCATCCCTCCCCGTATCCTACTAGAGCAGGGTGCTTCAATTCAGCTGTCTCAGAGTGATAAAATCGTAGAATCGTAGAATTGTAGAATCATTAAGGTTGGAAAAGACCTCAAGGATCATCAAGTCCAACCGTCAAGCCAACACCACCTAAGGCACTAAACCACATCCCAGTAGTTTGAATTTTCCACGAGATTAGCCTTCTGGGGTTGGCCAAATGGACCGATTCACCCTGCAGCTGTACGATCACCAGGCTGCACACCAAAGAAGCAGCAAAAGTGTACAGCAGAGAGAGGAAGAGGAGCAGAGCATTCCTTTTGGCTGGCCCAGCTTATTTGCAACCTGAAACCATACCATAAATGAGGTGCCTTAAACACAGATAGCAGAAATTTGCCCCCCTTGCCACCCAGGAGCACTGCTTAGACCACAAGGCAGCAACACAGTCAGCAGTGAGCCACGCTATCTGCTTGCTTCCTCAGCAGGTCATGACATCCCTGCTTTCAGGGCATGTGTGGGCAACACAGAAGAGTGATCTTTACCACGGACATCCCCAGTACGTCGATGTCAGCGATGCTCCCCTCCTCCTTTGAGACGTAGGACATGCCTGGATGCACGCACATAGGTATTTATGCATGAAGTGATCAAGATCAAAATATTTTGGAAGTATTTTCTGTTTCAGAGAGGTGAGGCTTGCAGGGCGAAGAGCTGAATAGCTAGAGCACAAAAATGCTGTAGGTATGTGAAAGTGCTTTATATCTGTAGGTGCAGGGACTCTGGACTGACTTTCTACACCTGACATAAGTTTGAGTGGGTGAGAAAGGTACCTCTGTTTACCTAAAAGTACTTACCCTACTCATTTTTACCCCTGTAGAGTCACAATACACGAAAATGGAATGAGCACAGATGCACACAACTGGCATATGCATGGTAATTGGAAATTAATACCTATTTCTAGTCTTCTGATAATTCTTTCCAACACAAAACCTCATGAAAAAAAAAGTATTTGTCATTTAAAAGCAAGCTAAAGAACTGAAAAAAATATAGAGTGGGCATTATAATGTGTATTATAGTGTCCAGAGCTCACAGCATCCCCTGAGAATGAGCCTCCCCTCCAAAGAACTCTCTTCCATGCTAGCAGGGCTTCCCTCTGCTAGAGCTCAGCTTTACCACTGGGGTGGCAAGGGATAACTCTCAAAATTGCTTTCACTGCTGTGAGATGGGTATTTCCTCTGTCATTTTAATGGAAGGAGTAGAACGAGCTATTTTTAATAGTAGGTCTCAGTTCTTTATGGGATCATTTCCAAGAGGCTGTGGACATCTTCCCACAGAAAACAAAACAAAACAAACAAAAAAAAAAAAAAAACAACCCAAAACTCAACCCTCAGCTTTGAACTAGAAGATTAAAAATAATCAATAACAGTAATAGTTTTTATGGGACATAACTGATATATACAAAGAATTAGAGAATGTTTCTTACCTTTTAAAGTTTTAAAATACATTCTGGAAGCAACTTTAAGTGAACCAGGCTGACTTGTGTTTCTCATCTTTACTTGATGTATGATGACAAAAGGAGATAACCTCAGTATAGATAGCATGATTTATTCAGAACTGAAGACAGTGAGACATGCTTGCTGTCATTGCAGATTAGTAACCCCTGTGTGTACATTTTTTATTACTTTAGGCTTTTCTCCACTTCCCTCTTCATCTTCATCTCCAGCTTTTACTTCGTCTTTGCCTGTCTTGAAGTAATGTCCTCTCTAAAGGACAGAAACCAACCCCACCAAGGATTAGATTTCACAGCCACATTCTTTATTTACAAGGGGGTTTCAGTGTTCAAGACTTTTTATACTCATAAGATACCTCCGTTGTTTTTATAACTTGATGAAATGTTTACATTGTGACGAAATAGCTTTCAATTCAGAAATACTTTAATGAGGAGAGTTCCAGGAGACATTTTAGTGCCTCCAGGCAGCCTCTAAAACTATTGCAGTTTGGTGAAACGTGATTATATTTCTTGATATAAGTTTTCAAATAAGCTCTGATTGTTTTCAGGAACAAGTCAAGTCCTTTTTTTTTTTTTCCTTCCTGAAGAACAACAGGTTGAAACATTTAATTCAGAGTAATTTGTTTTGTTTGGGCACTAAAAGACCCACCATCCCCTCCAAAGCCAAAGCAAAACCACAAATAGGCAGGAGCTATTATTACAGGTGATGGAACCTCGGACCGGAGCGGTGCTACTCGTGACGGAGGGGGGCAGATCCCTATCTGTAAGTAAGAGGGGGGCTGTGTGGAGCTTGTGGAGCACCTTTAATCCTTACCCCCTTTTTCAAAGGCAAGAGCAGAGCCTGACTAACTCTACCCTGGGGCACCCACGCAGCCACTCAGAAAGCGTTTATCAGCAATGAGGAGAGACCCAGTTGCCTCTTTTATTCGTTTACTTCAAAACGAATAAAACCCACTCTCTGGGTGGAATAAACCGCATATTTCAGGCACTTCTCCTAATGTCACCTACTGCGTGGACAGGTATCATAGCACTCTCCCCAGTGATCTCTCTCAGCTTTGCACAGGAGTTGGGAATTCATCCCTTGCTCAGCGCCGGGGTAATGCAATGAGGAAGGAAGTGAATGGGACCTACACACCTTAGTAATTTTATCCAGAACACACTGGAGAGAAGAAGAATATTTATGGAATATACCTGTGCTGGAGCTGAACACAGTACAGCAGAAGAGAACTTTTTGTGAATTTCAATAGCTTTTAAAGTCAGGTACAGGCAATGCCTTTTCTTCATGTTTGGAACTGTTTTGCCCCAAGCAATGCAAAAATTAGAAACATGCTTCAGCCAAAGTTACTACATTTGACGTCCATTTGCATTGACATTGTTGGAAACTCATATTATTTCGCTCTAGGATCTTAATTTGCTAGAACATAACTGACTTCTAATTATCATCTTTACAACCCTTTGTTTCCAGATTTCACTGGTTCTCTGCTGCCATATTCCATTCCGCTCCTGCCGCCTCGTTTCAAAGCTCTCGCTGTTTTGACACAGCATACCAGTGATAATACATAACTCATGCATTTACTAAATGGGCAGGAGGGAAAAACAGATGAGCAAGAGCAGGGTAAACACTCGACAGTAATTATCTGTGAATAGGCTTAGGTAGGCAGGGATAATGGTAGAAATAGATTTTACACGTCAGGCTAAATTTATCCTGTGGGTAATTCAAATCATCTTAATGCCATTACTTCATGGAAATGTTCAGCCTAAATGTGGCCTTTTTTTTCCCCTTTCATCCCCCATTTCTCATTGAAGAAGCAGGATGACACAGCACATAAGGGGATTTATTCTCTTCCCTTAAACTTGCAGTATTGTATCCTCATTTTTGGCTTTCTCCCCACCTTTTCCAGTGTTTTCTCATCTAGGCACAAGATTTCCCGAGGTGGGGGAATCTGCAACGCTGCCTGGTAGCAGGAGACAGAGAAAGGCTCAGGGTATTTGCAAGCGGTGACCAATTGTTTCCTGCATGTAGGATTTTGGAGCTTGCGGAGCTGCTCCCAGGCACGTCTCCCTCCCCATGCGCTCCAAGCCCCCTCCCCATTCCCCCACCAGAAACACCAGCTCTCCTTTGTGTGAAGGAGCAAGGGGGTCCCCAGGCAGGAGCCTGCAGGCAGGACCCCGGCAGCCAAGATTACATTTCTTCCACATCCCAGTTTGCTGGGGGGGGGAGTGGATCAGAGGGAACACATACAGTATTACCAAAAAGCAGGAAAGGGCAATGCTTTTGGCATGAAAAAAAAACCCCAGTGATTTTGTAGAAGAATCTTTCCAGGTTCTACTGCCTCTTCAACAATACTTTGTAATTGCAGCACTTCCATTATTTGACCTAGTGAAGAACACAGAAATGGAGATGAAAGTTGTGAAAAAGGTAAAACACAGAAATTCAGGTGAAAAATAAAACCTGCATTTGACATAAAAAAAAAGGCTTAACCAGGGATATTGGTTCCATATTGTTCCAAATATTTCAAAAGTCGAGTCATTTTTTTAGGCAAAATCTACCCTTCCCCATCATCTACTGGTGTTATTCTGCCTTTTGGATTAAAAATATTTAAGTAAGCTAGAGAGAAAAAGGAAAAAAAAAACATAGGAATTACAATATTACAGAAAGAAATTATAATCAGAGCAAAAATAAACACATACCTGAAATAAAATAAAATCAAGAGCAAAGACCATCTTCAGAGGCAGCAGAGGCCATTTACTCCTTTGGGAGGTCTAGCTTTGGCAGGATTGTTGTTGTCCTTAGGGGCTGAGAGAGGAAACTTGCAGGGAACAGACAGCAGGAAAGAATTTTTTTATGAAGCAGTGAATGACAATGTGTGTATATGTTTCCCATGTAGAGGACATAAAATGATTTTAACGTTGTGATCGAAGCCTAGCACAGACAGGATAAGCACAGAGAAACCCTGGGCAGGGATTTAACCGCTCTGGCATGGTTTCAAAGTCGCCTGAAAAATTACCAAAGCTTCACAGTTCAAATGCAGTGTATAAATAAGCAGATAACACCCATGTCATTACAGTATTAAACACCAACAAACCCCATCAGGGAAGAGCTGTTATAGATCTATTACCTTTTTTTTTTTTTTTTTAGTACATGGAAGTGGCATTACTGAGACCCCAGAAAGCAACTCATACCACCAGCTTATGCACTTTGTGTGCATTGAGCTACAGATACCAACTTGCCAGAGCACCTGGACAGGCAAATATACGTCGAATAGGTCCTGTTAGAGAGAACACGATTTAAACTCTGCGTAGCCAGTGGCCGTGCCACCACTAGCCGTGATCGCAGGAGGCTGTGTAATGAATACAGGCTGGGGCTTGGTTAGAGGTTGGGTTAGGAAATCCTGAAATGAAGGGCCCTGGGAATTCAGGCAGAGTTGGAATAAAACCATGAGCCTATAATGATGTTAAATGATTTAGTGTAACTGAAGGACTCTATTTCTCTGCTTCGCTTTAGAAGTAAAATGAAGCTTGTGACCATTTCAGTAAATGTAGTCCCACAGAGACTCTGCTAAGGGCAAGAGTTGCAGCCTCTGTGCTCTAGGGCAAAATGTGATTTATGAATCCATTCTCCCTACCCAGATTCCCCACATGGTTTCCAAAAGGTTGTTGATGGAGCAACTTTAAGCAGCTGTTCCCTTCCTACCTGAAGGTGTGTTTCAATGGCAAATGAAAAAACTTACTGAGGAAATGCATCAGGATCCTCTGGGATGAAAGACACAATTCACAGCGCGTGTAAGGCACGAGAGAGAAGAGGGGACAATGCAATGTCTCCTGTCCTCACAGCCACATGGCACACCCCAGCACAGGAGCCATGCCTCAGTTGCCCACAAGCAGTTAATGGCTCCAGCCTCCCTTGCGGTGTAATGTGGGTCAGTGATCATCACAACAAGCATTGGATTTTTCTTTAATGTAAACTGGTGTCTCAAACTTCACCAATTCTATCTGTACCTTGTACCCAGCTTTTGGTATAATAATGACTTATTATTACTATTAATGTAACCAATACTGTTATTAGCATCAAAGCCACCCTGCAACTTTGTATTTTTTATTGTTTGCATGCTATTATAGACAGGCAAAAAAAAAAAAAACCAACCCTGTCCCAGAGCTCACAATTAAATCCGATTTTGCAAAATGCTAATCATGGAAGCCCTAGGATGATGAATAGCCCCACTGAAGCTATCGAACATTTTCTAGGAATAAGGCAAAAGCTAGCAAAATCAAGCTCTAACATGCACTGGAAACATTACAAAATAAGATTTTGCTTCAGTATGCATGCTAACAGAAAGCAGATTATTATCGTTTTACATGTAATACCTGTGATGACTGTATACACAATGACAACTATACACAAATAATTATTACTCCTGCAAGAGCTGCATTATGATTGGAAAGTCTCTCCAACATGTGCAGCTGGTTAAATCTGAACAGTTTTAACTGAGAAGGCAGAGTTCTGCAATTAGCCTTTCATGCAAAACAGTCAATTTTTAAGGCTCTCTGACTGTCAGCTCACTGCAGCCACAGCGAGTTCAAACTTTCTTTTGGATTCATTCCATGCTCTCCTTTCTGTTAATATCCCTGAGATGAATCCTTTCTCTAAGGAATGGCTGACCTATTCTTCTTTGATTTGCCATCGATTTCCTCTGCTTACCTCCCGACGTTTTGCCTGTTGATTAAACACTAGACATCAGAATGCCTCAAATTTCTGACTTCTGAGTCATCCTCTCATGACTTGAACAGCTTGAAGCCAGCTTCAGCTCCCCGAGATCATTAGTGAAAACTCCTTTTGTTTCTAGACTCTACAAACAACCCAATTCTCTCCAAGCTTAGGTGCTGCTTGTGAACTAGATAATAAATAGTAGCGACAAAATTATCTCCTATATGAATTGCTAAAACAAAAAGGAAAGGGAGTGAAGGTAAACCCCAGCTTTCCCTTTCGCACTGGGAAATCTTTTTGTCTACATGCAATGCAGACAAGACCATGAGCAAAGACATCTGCTTATGCGAACTTTTACTTTTGCATAGGGTCCCTCTGACTTCAGCACGACTCTGCATGAGACAGGCTTACCGAAGGGGCTCTATTTTCTGAATTTTCTGAATCAAGGCACTGGTTTATAAGAACCCTTCCACAAATCTCCCTCTCCAGCTTCCACTTACAGAGGAGGCTGGATGAAACTGCTTATCTGCACTGCAAGAAGGAGAGCTGGAGTTGACACTTTGAAAACGTGCAGCCGTATTTCCTTGGAACACAGATTATCTTCACTCTCCAACACTTTGATGTCTCCTTCAAAAACAAACAGGCTAATTCTATCCCCATTGCCCTGCAGTTCTGATGCTTCTCAAAATGCAGCTTGTTCTCTCTCAGGTGACGCACAAACTCTGACAATCCTAGGAGACAAGCTATGCAGGATAATTACTATACTTCTAATTAAGGCAATCATACCTGACATACTGTATGATATTCCATTCTGACTGTGCCTAGACTGGGAGCATCAGCTGCACATGACCCACGCTTTTCTTATGCTCCTACTCAGGTTCTTCCTTAGGGAAAGTGCTAAGGTTTCTGGTGGGATCGACAAGGACGCCAGGTTAACGTGGTGTGCTGTGATGCACACCTCTGTCTCAACAGCCTAGGTGCACTCCTTTGCTCCTGTGACAGCTGAAGGAACCTGTCACAGAAAACCAAGCTATGAGTTTGTAAGCAACTAGAACATTTTCTTTTTCAAATGATCAAAACACAGAAGCACTCAGCTCAGTTCAGAGCTGTTTGCTAACATTTCAAGTTCTTCACAAGCTGTCAGGGCATGATAGAAAGTCCTACCGTGACCAGAGCACTGCTGGCTCTGCTGCAGGCTTCATGCACGGTATTGAGAAGGTTAAATAAGAACAAGTTCAACACTAGAACCTACACTTTGGCACCAAATTCCCTGCCCTGGCATTCAATCCTGCAATCCATGCTGGAAGGTGAGTGAGGAGATGCAGGTGATGCTGTCACAAGATACTGACTCTGGCACTGGCTGGCCACTCCATGAGACAATCTAATTCACTGACATGACAGACCAGTTGTCCAGCAAAAACAGCTGGAATTTTCTGTCCCTTTAGCGAGTTTGACCAGCTTAGCAGCCTGAAGTGCTCCCGTGCTGGCACAAGGAAGACACTACAGCTACGAGCAAAGGCAGTGAAGGAGACAGAAGATGGGAAGGAGCAAAAAGGAGAGGACAGCTCCCGTGAAACCACACGTTAGCCACCTCAGAACAGCATGAGAAACAGCTGGCATGTTGAGAGGGTAACTGTATAAATCAGCCTAAGCTTAACGAAAGGACAAGGCATGAAGGATTTAACCTTGGCCACTGGGGGTCACCTCTGTCCATCCAGGACCCACAGCCCCGGGACCATTCCGGGAACCAGGTGCCTACACATGTGCTCAGATAATGAGTCAGACGCCGATGTTTTCTCTCAGAAGTCTGTTGTGGGAAGAAGAAGGGCTGTTGATGAGATGCCCCCGCGCTCACAGAGTCTGTTGGAACAGACAATCCAGCTGGGAAGAGGCAGAGATAAGCTGTCATCCACGCTGGCAAGGCTGAGATTTGATCCAGTCTCCTGGCCAACCTAAAACACAGGAGAAAAACCGGGAGCAAGCACAGGTGACCGTAGGTGACCAAGGTGCTCGTGTCGCACCAGCAAGCCAGGCTCGCTCCTGTGCTCCCTCCTGGGGCAATTCCAACTCTTCCGCCTGCTCCCAGTACAGCTCGCTGCCATCCCAGTCCCATCCTCAGACACAACCGGGAGTGTGGGGAAATGAAGCTTGGGAGGGCGAGGGAGCAACACGGCAGAACTGGAGAGGATGCCAGCCTTCTTTCGGAAAATTACCACATCAAAAAGCAAGTTAGGACACAGAAGAGAAAGGGAGGCAAGAAGATGTGCAGCACAGCACCTCCTTCCCCCGCACGCC
>NW_010117208.1:0-13326 GCF_000699245.1 Pterocles gutturalis
TTCTGTGATTCTGTGATTCTGTGACTGTCGCTATGGTGAGAAAGCTTCTCCTTATATCCACCCTGAATCTCTCACTTCAGTTTTTGTCCAATATCTCTCACCCTCCCACCAACACAATGCCTGGAATAGCCTGGCTCCATTTTCTGAATATACTCCTTGCAGGTATTGGAAGGCCACTAACACGTCCCTCCAAAGCCATCTCTTCTCCAGGCTGAACAAGCCCAGGTCCCTTAGTCTCTCCCAGGGCAAGTGCTCCAGATCCCTGACCACATTGGTGGCTTCTGATGAACTTGCTCCAGTTCATCAATATCTTTCCTGTACTGTGAGGTCCAAAACGAGGTGCATTATTCTAGATGATGTCTAATGAGTCCCGAGTAAAGGAAGATAAACCCTGCCCTTGATCTCCCAGATGCTGGGTGCTGCTGGCCTTCTTTCCTGCCAAAGGCAGGCCACTGGCTTATATTCTGCTTGCTGTCTACTAGGACCCCCAAGTCCTCTTTTGCTGACCTGCCCCCAGTCGGTTCCCAGTCCACACTGTAACAAGGGATTATTCCTTCCCAGATGCAGGAGTTTTCACTTGCCCTACAGAACTTCCTGAGGTTCCTGTCAGCCCATTCCTCCATTGCATCAGGGTCACTCTGGATGGCAGCCCTGTCCTCGAGCTTAACTACTGGTTCCACCAATATGGCATAATCTGCAAACTTGACCACAGTGCATTCTGTTGCCTTCTCCAGGTGACTGATAAAGGCATTAAATGGTAGAGACACCTGTGGCACTCCACTTGCCACTGCCCAGGCAGAGTGTGAACCATTAACTGCTACCCTCTGAGCTTAAATAGCCAGCCAGGTTTTTAGCCATCTTGTTGCTAACCCATCCAGGCAGCAAGGTCCTAATTTGGACATGAGAATACTGTGGGAAACTGTGTAGAAATTCCTGTTAAAGCCAAGGTCAATGACGCACTGCTCTCTCACCCACAAAGCCAGACAATTCATCACAGCAGGCAACCAGGTTGGTTGGGCGTGATTTACCCTCACCAAATCACCATATTCCAAAAGTACTCACTCCATGATTTTCCCAGGGACTGTAGTAAGGCTGACCAGCTTGTAGTTCCCCACAGTTACATTTAGCCCTTTTTGAAAATGGGTACAATATTTGCCTTTCTCCAACCAACAGAGAACTCACCTGACCTCCGCACCATTTTAGGATGACAGACAGCAGCTGTTCAAGGACATCTGTTGACAGAAGTCATAAGCCTCCAGCCTTCCCTGTCAGAGGAGTCTCCACTTGTATTGTTTGACTTCCCTGATACCATGTAGCCTGCTCATCCCCTTCCGCAGCTCAGTAACTCAGCCACAACTCCACATCCAGCGCATGTGTTCAACAGGCATGGAGAGCGCCTCTGCCTGCTCCAGCCTCAGCAAGGCCTGGGGCACTGCCTGCAGCCTGGCACGGGGAGAGCAGCATCCCTCCCAGAGCCCTGCCTGAGCAGAGGCCTCTGCTCCAGTTGCAGCCGGGCACCAGGCTCTGTGGTGCGTTACCTCTGTAACTGATGAGCCCCACACTGCCTTCAGCAGGTTTATGGTCCCCTTTTGTGCAAACTATAGCTTCCGAGAAGTGCACCCTGGTTCCCACACTCTGGCAGTTCCACAGCTGTAACCCCAGCACTAGCTGAACATGTGCCTGATCTACCCTAACCAGGGGCTGACCTTTCCCAGGAGCAACCTGGATCTGATGGTGCCATAAAAAGTCCCCAAAGATCCAGAAACCAAACCACAAACTGCAAACACCATCCACAAGCAGCAGTCGGAGCAGGGACCCTGGCACATGCCCAGCGGTGGTCCCCAGGGGCCACTCAATGGAGCAGACAGAGGCCCAGCACATGCACCAGAACACTCCCAGGGAATGCTCTCCAGCTCCCTGCACCGCCGGGTCCCTTCGCTTGAGGTGCCTTCCAAAGCTCATCATCTCCTCTGCCCTCCCCTCTGTGGGATCACCATCCACCCAAACGCCTCCGGCCACCCGAGCTCCTGCACACTGCCACTGCCTCCCAGTGATGGGTGCCCAGGCCGAGGCGCCTAGCCAACCCATGGTCATGGACTGGGGGCTGAAATAGCCTTTACGGTCAGGGAAAACTCACCAAACCATCCTTCTGCTCAGCAACGAGGAGGAGATGTAAATCCCTGCTGCCTCTGAGACGAACACAAGCTGGGTCCTCCCACAAGGGCTCTCCCACCACTGTGCTGCTTCCCTGGGCTGCCCCTGCCCATCGAGCAGGGGGGCTGCAAAAACCTTTCCCTTCATGTATAATGTTTCCTTCCACAAAACGGTTTGAAAATTAATCCAGCTAACCGGAGTATCACAGGTGAACTTGTGAGTTGTTTTTCAGCATTCTCCCAACTGAAAACTTCATCAAAATCAGGAAAGTAAGTACCTCTTTAACCACCTTTACCCTCCTGGAGCATGTGGATGGGAACCCGAAGTGATTTTCAGCCGCATGCTGCACAAGGAAGAGCTCCCCCACAGCAGCAGCCACCACAGAGGAACTGAAAGGGCATTAACTGAGGCCAGACATGAACGTCTGATGACATTTAGTACAAACAGGTGTGATGCGGGGTGAGGAAGGAAGCAGAGGAAAACTTGCTCTCATGCAAGTCTTCCAGCAGAACATTTTGGTCCATCATTCATGTTAACAGCATGTCAGATACGGTGGCTACAGACACGCAGTAATACCAGGGTACAAGTGCTACAAAATGTAATGTTTGTACCTTGTAACCATGGGTATAAATGTTTTATGAGCTCCAGCAGGGCCTAAAGAACATACTGCAGATTGAGTGGAAAAGAAAATGACGCTTAAGGGGAAAGTGGGTCTTGAGCACTCAGGTCCTTAATCACACAGCATGTGGAAAAAAACATCAAAACAATTCCTGATCATATGCTCATGACTGATGAACTGGGAGCCAGGGAGGGAGAAAACATAAAGACTCACCCTGAAGGACTCCTTACACCTGGCTATATGCAAAGTCAGCAGCAGGGGCATTTTAGGTATGTAACCAAAACTATCTCTAAAAAGAAGATAATTACACAGAAATTGAGTTTATACAGAGACCTCCTACAGATGCCCCAGCCCCTTGCCCAGTGTCAGCCCACGCCTTATTCTCAGGCCAAGAGATTTCCCAAGAAATCCACACAACTCCGCCAGCTCTTCAGGTTGCTTTTGTTGATGTTTGCAGCCTCTGCAGGTTGTTGTCTCATTCCCAGAATGCCAGTCTCTCTCCTGTAGTTTACTAGCACACGTTGCTCATTTCACTGAGGCTGTATTTTGCCACTTGAAAATTTAATTCAACCTAGCTGACTTCTCCTAAAATTTAATTTCTCTCTAGTGGAACCAGCCACAAAATACTAGACCATGTAAGCTTCACAGAGAAGGCCAACACCGCCCAGAGCTGCATGAGGCAGGCACTGCCAGCCAGTCAAGGGAGGTGATCCTTCCCTCTGCTCAGCACCGGTGAGACACACCTGGGGTGTGGGTCCAGCTCTGGGCTCCCCAGTACAAGAGAGACATGGACCTACTGGAGCGGGTTCAGCGAAGGACTACAAAGACAAATGAGGCTCTGGAGTGTCTGCCACACAAGGGGAGGCTGTGAGAGACGGAACTGTTCATCCTGGAGAAGAGAAGGCTCACGAGGAACCTCATCAATGGGGAGGGTGCTAGGAAGACAGAGCCAGGCTCTTCTCTGTGGTAGCCAGTGAATGTACAAGGGCCAATTGTCACAAACTCAAATACACAAAATTCCTTTTAAACATAAGAAAAAGCTTTTTTTTTTTTTTTTTAATTGTGAGGCTGATTGACCACAGGTTCCCTTCAGCAGTTGTGGAGTCTTCATCCTTGGAGATACTCAAAATCTGACTGGATGTGGCCTGAGCAACCTGCTTTAACTGATCGTGCTTGAGCAGGTGAGTTGGACTAGACGATCTCCAGAGGTTCCTTCCAATCTTAACTATGGTGTGAGTCTGTAGGTATGCGTCCCACAACAGTTTGCACCACACTAAGATTTTTCTTTTTAATGTATATGCTTCATAATTGCTTATAGAATCGGGCTATAACTACAGCAGTACAGTAAAGTTCAAAACTGTGTTCATTTAAGAAAATTGTTGCAGAAGCTCAACATGGCTGTACCTTCAGATAGTGCAGAAGAGTCATGTTTCACTAGTACTTCTTCAGTGGTCATGCCTCAATTGCTTATACATATGAACACATAACCAGAAAGCCCCAAAACACCACCGCTGAAGTTTCCTCCTTGTTTGGCAGTGTACATGCTGTTAACACTCGTCATTACGTCTACACTGTAAGATTGCCACAGCCTCTACGATAAGCTCCTGTGAGGGAAGGAGGGAAAAGGGGTCAAATCCCTCATTACCAGCTGATTGCACACTTATACCAGTTCTGCATCCAGGTGCCTGGTGTATCCCAGGGGAACAGGTCTGGAGACTAGCTTGCTGACACAGTTGATAAAAGCGCATGTTGCAACCAAACAGTAAGCTGTCCCATACATTATTTTCTGGCAAATGGTGAGATAACTGGTCTGTGCTTTCTGGTAGCGGCAGAAACTGGAGAAAGTGGAGAACAGTTCAGAAGGCCAGTAGCATCAGAGCTGAGCTAGCTCTTATTCAGAGCGTTGGTTACGGTAGCAGCTGCTAACCTGCATTAATTCAAACTTTTGCCTATACTACCTGATAATTCAGTCAAGAGGGGAGTTAAAAGCACTATCACTTTAAAGACAAAGGGGATCTGTATTGTTAGGACCCAAATTATGGCAACATCCGACTTAACTCCACAGTGACAAGTCTTACTGAACAACCTTCCCTCCCCATAGGTGTCTCTAGCTAAATGAGGTTTAAGCGTGTCCAACTAAGTGTCTCTAAAAACGGGAAATAAATCCAGGCTTCTATATGACTGACAAACAGGATTTTAGGTCTATCAAAAATACCAGCATCTTCCTTGCTGCTGACACCAACATCGTCCATTGGTAGCGGAAGTTGGAAACAACATAGAGTTTATGGTTTTCAGTAAATATTGTTGTGACAAATATTCAAAGGTAGAACCAACCTAGTTTTTGAAAGCTATTTGACAAATAAAAAAGACTAACAACTTCCTTTTAATGAATCCAAATTTAGCTTTACTAATTAGAATTTCTGTAAAGAGGAAATTGTCTTCCAAAGCAAAGACTGGCATTAGTTCATGTTGTCAAATTTGACAGCATGAAATCATAGAACAAATGATGGGATTCTGCAGCTGCTAAATACTGTCAAATACACTTCAAAAGTTTTATTCTTATCAATTCATTAATAGGAAGCCCTGTTTTTGCAAGGAACTGCCTCTCTTCTAAATGTACAATTATTTGGATAAAAATGGTTTTCAAAGATTCCTCACCGTTGTTCAGATGGCTTGCTGTTCTTTCAACATTTAAAAGCCCTGGTCTGCACACAACGCTGTACCGGAGCCCTAAAGAGTTGGGAAGAGTTTGGAAACAGCTAGAACAGTTTATGAGCAAGTTCCTACAGCCATTCTGCATGAGGCATGAGGCACTGTACAACTGCATGCACCAACAGCCAAGGTACAAGCTAGCCAGGTGACATTGTACTGAGGCAGATGAGTGCAACTCCAATCCACTAAGGCAGCTCAGCAGCCACCTGTGACCTTCTGCTGGCAGTGAACAGCTAGTGAGAAGTAATGTTTTAAACCACTCCAGCTACATGCATTGGATTGCATTCTTCTATGTATAAAGAACAAATATAAAGTAAATTTATGTAATAACTATTGCATGTGTGGACTCACATCATATAAGCCTGATGCAGGTTAAATTGCTGTACCTGTGTGGCTAGACACCCAAGTTAGCCCATATTTTCAAAAATGTAATGAAAATCCAAAATATTATTAATACAGAAATTAGGCATAAATCCTTGGAGTAATTATACTGCACATAAATTGTATTTAATATTAGAATGGCAAAAATAGGAATTTAAAAAAAAAACCTTGAAGTTTCTTTTCACTGTTGTTAAAGAAAGAAAACTAAAACCAATCTGACAATAAAAATAGAACCACTTTAGGAAAAGCATATGCCAACAAAACTTATTATTGAACTATTTAACTATTTTTTCACTTCATGTTCCATCTGATTTGTTGAAAAATCATTTACAATTGAATGTTGCAAAAGTCAAAAATGTAATTACATTCAAGACAGCTATGGTGAACTTGAGTGGCGTTCTTGCCATTTTTTATAACAACCCATGTCAGCTGCTCCTTACTGTCATTCTGCTCAGGACTGTCTTACACAATTCACTTGCCTTGACTAGAACTGCAGGCACAACACACTGTTTTGCAGACCTCATCACAGCAGTTTACTTCAGCATCTACTAACTGCATTCACTTCTGCCTCCAGACAGCATGGTGGCTATGACTGCTCCTAGTCCCTCTCAACAAAACAACATCAGTGCTGCTTGAGATCGGTTAACACTGGAAATGACTGCAATCACCCAGGCCCTACCAGTGCTCCTCTGCTCCCAAGCTCTATCAGGATTCTCACAGTAGGCATCCTTCCCTCGATCTCACTGGCAAGGCAACACAACACAACCTGGTGTCCTGAAAACACCATGGACAAGTCATGCTTACACCCTGTAACAGTGTGGTCACGGCAACCGAGCAGGTAAAACACTATTTCAGTATAGCTTAGACACGGAGAATTCACTTGTGACACTAATACAGAATGCACGATGTTCTTGTGGAGATATAAAAATGGGAAAACATAAAATGTAGAATAACAAGTGTTTAAATTAAAAACTCAAGTTTAATGCTTTGAACAGAATTCATAGATGGCAAATAGAAGAAATCTTGCCATAATCACTTAAAATCAAGGAAGGTTTCTTCATTTCTGACAGGTAAGAACCTGAGCAGAAACACAGATCCAGTTCAAAAGGAACATGTTTTTTCTACTATTTTATCACTAACAGAAAACTACCTTATTCTTTAGAAAGCACTTGTGTATCATTATCACTACATTGTATTTCTTTTTCTCTGGATCAAGATTTATGTTACTTTTAAAAACTCATATTTTCCTCTGAAAGATGAGCATGTCTATTTTTTGTTTGTGATTATGCTTGCTTTCTGATTTCTGCATACTGAAAGCATGTCTCACTTATTACTACTTCAAGTCATCTCATCTCCTAGGTGCACAATTAAAATTATGTTGGGCATACACTACCCATACACTTTCTACTTGTATTTGGTTAAGTTGCTGCATCTATTCTTATAATCTTCCTAACACTGTCTAAGATCTATTAATTCAAATTAAATGTCAGCTCTACAGTACTTTTTGGAACCCCAAAATACTCCAGTCACTGGAGAAAACACTTCAGCTCTTACATAGCAGTTCATCACTCAGCCTCACAAAGACCTTTGCAGAAAATCTATGCTTTGTCTACACTACTCTTACTGGGAACTAGAGCTACAGAGAAAAAAAAAAAAATACTTTCAAGGTCGCCCAGTGAGATACTGGAGAGTCTTCTGAACTCCCAGTCACAGACCCATTAGAAGGAGGCACTAGTTACTTTGAGTATTTACTAATAGTTCATGTTTCTCTTCATTATAACATCACATCCAACTCTAGGCAGTCTTTGCCAGCTCTGTATCCACAGTCTTGACTGAAAATGTGAATGTTCCCCTACGGGTTATTTTTATATTTTCTTAAGTGTTCATCAACACAGATTTTGGAGCAAGATCTCCTCCTGTGGTATAGCTCTCTACTGCACAGGACAGGCATCCAGGAACTGCTTCCAGCTTCTTGATCCTGAGAAAGAGGACTTTTCTCCAACACCTAACTGCTGCCGAGCAGCTCCATGTTGCAATGCTGACACAAGGAGTAGGACTCACCTTGTCTGCTTTCACACACCTCCTCTATCTTAGCTACTCACTCTAGGCTCCTTCTGTAGTCAGTGCAGAGAAACAGGGACCTTAGGATGAGAGGAATCACACCCCACAAGTACCCATTCCTCTCCAATGATTACTAAAGAGAATTTAGGATGACTAACTTGTATGAAGATTTCAGATACAGACATGTCAAGCTGAATCCCATTGATGGTTTCTAAGCGAGTGCAGGTTTGGATTTGGATCTGGCATAGATAACATACCCGGAATATCTGCAGCCAGATTCTCTTGTTTTATGCTGTCTGAACAGCGGAGGAATGTTGTATACACACCGGAGAGCTTGATCTTTAACATTACATAGGGTAACAGTGATTAACTACTCCTCTCAGCACCATGAGGTGTAAGCAAAACAACCAGCACTGCACCAGCCTGAAACACACTTGCCCTTCCACACTTCACATCCAAGTTCCAAACGTGTCATTTGGTGTTTACAGCCATCGAGCAGGACTTGAACCTCCTCTCCGTCTGGCTGGGTACTACATAACCCTGGATTAAATAATCACTTAGGAAGTTTTAGACGTTCCTTCTAACAACATGAGAGGAAGCCAGATCAACAAACAGCTCCCAGGCTGACCATCAGTAGTTCTGATATGGATTCAGACAGGAGAAACACTGAGAAAAATCAAAACCTCTCATTTAAGTGGCTATTCACTGGTATAGTAAGTGCTCAATGGCTTCCTTCTTTCCTAACGCCTAAAGTGAACCAAATCTGCATTTTTCCAAATTGGCATCTTATGCCTTTGGGGCTGTGAAGACACATCTTCATGACATCTCCAGTCACCAGGCCCACAGGCTGCCCACCCTGGATGGAGGCAAGGAAAAAGGTGCCTATCAACAGGACACTCTGACACAGAAGCCAGGAACTGAAAGCCCAGTGGTTAGAATGCCCAGAGAGAGTATGGAAGCAGCATGGCACGCCAGAGGAAGGGAGCGCCTTTCCCACCTTCTGGCAGGGCCTGTGGAGGATACGGGCCCATACCCCACTCAGGGGACATGCCCATGTGTAAGAGAGGGGAGAAGAAATATGACCATATTTACTCCCCTGCTTACTTGCTCCTAACCCTCTCAACACACACACTGCACAGTCGTCTTTGGCCTGTGCTGCTCCTCCTGTTCCTGTGAGACAGAGGCACAAGCCGCCTTTAGCTTCCGCACCCTGTTTTTAAAATCCGCACTGCTTTCTGATTTTTTCAGGTCAAGCCAAGCTGCCCACAAGTCTGTTGATGTTCCATATGCTGCTGAAAGCTGTAGAGGAAGAAGGGCAAGTGAACGCTGGCAGAGATCAAGCAAGAGTAATTTCAGTCGGTATTTCAGCGCCATCTCATGTGGCTGAAGTCGTTCCCAGTCAGCTCTTCCCTAGAGGAAAGTTTCTCCTTTTAAAGATCTTTATACATAAATCCTTAGCAAATACATTGCATACCGAAAAGTAAATGCTGGACACTGCCAGGACTATGCCGTGTTTTCCACACACAAAATACACAACTCCATTCAGAGAAAATGATAAATACGTAGCACACCGGAGTCCACCTCCATTTCATTCTTCACGTGTACGTGGCACGAGGGAAGGGATATATGGATGCCTAATGTTGTGAACTGAAGTCACTGCTGCTGTCTTTAGTGGGTTAGATCTGAAAAGGAAAAGGCTGGTTTTTCAGTTGGCTGCAGTTGAAATCTCATGACAACAGCTGCTGTCATTTGAGTTCAGGCCAGGATGGCAACATTTGAGAAAAACAACTGATCCTGTGAAAATCCCACCACTTGGAACCGAAATGTAGAGATACCAGCATCAGACATTTTATAAATATAGAAGTCCCAATTCAGGCAGAAAACTGAACCTACTGAAGCACCTATCCAGTCATCCCCTGTGTCATCCTCTCACCCACACCTCATCTCCAGAGTCTTTAAAGGTCCAGGGTCTCTGGAAAGCTCCAGGATTCAAAACAGTGGCCAACAAGTAAGTTCAGGATCTCCAGAAAGCTCTGTGGTTGGAAACAGTGGCCAACAACCACCGTTGTGGTGACCACCACTTCCAACCACCGAGCTTTCCGGTGATCATGAGGAATCTTCCACTTCAAAAGGAAAAGCTCACTTGGCAGGAGCTAGTTTTCTCACAGATCAGCTAAAAGAAAGACTTCAAGTCTCACAAGATACATACACCATCACTGCCTTCTGCTTCAAGTACACATCTTCAGGTCTGCCTTTCCTAATACAAGTCTACAGAAATACACTTAAAGTGACATCTAGTAAAATAAATTACTATCCTACGTACCCAGCTTTCCAAGGCTGATGATGAAGCACACATGACAGATGTTAATCGTGCTACTTAATGCATGACTGGGTGGATGCTGGGGTAATGTGGGTGGTTCAAATCTGAATATAATATCAACCTACAGCTGCAGAAGTACCTGAACTCTGCCTGTGCTTTAACGGCAGATTTGCTATTTGTGTGGACCTACTCATATACCAGAAAGATCCTTTAAAAATCACCTCATACCTAAAAAGTATTAACCAAGCATTCAAATCACTACTGAAGAGTCATACGACAAGTTTTAAGAGCTAGCACTTGATAGTGTTAAAAAACAAAGACTATACTTGAGACACCTGAAGAACCCTGAATACTGGCTTGAATGTATTCCTCTGTTTTTCCTCTTTGCCAGCTCTCAAGAAAATATCAAAACTCTCTTTTAAAAGCTTTTGTTACTGAAAATTATGCACACTGAAAGATCTGCAAGTAATTTTCATTTCAAACAAAGCTTTCAAAATACCAATTATCTTAAATCTGAGTTATGTGAATGATTAGGATGCATGATAGACTTCTGCTCCCTCACTGGATGAATGTAAATCTCCAAGACAGGGTACCAGTGTTAAATATTTGTATAAATTATTTGTAACTATTTCTTTAAATATGCTGCATGCCCAAACAATCCTGTAAGTAAAGATGCACGGAAAAGAAAAATAAAACACTTGCAAATACAGTGAAAATTTAATTTGGCTTCAAATGACAATGAAAACTTGTTGAAGACGTTTCTCTCTTTTTCTAGTTCTCAGGGCACTCAGCAGATACTGAGTGAAGAAATGCATTTGAAATAGGAAAGGATGTAACACTTTTTTAGTATTCCAAGTGGAGCTACACAGATATTCCTTGTCCTGTAAACGCCAGCCCACATTCTATCATACAGATGCTAACACTGACTTTAAATGAATATTTTCCTTAAAAGTCAGAAGCAGTCGTGAGTTTCTGCATTTGGAATACAGGCAGCATTCTGTAGGCAATGCAGTGCTCATATCAAAATTTAAGTGATTTAAATGATGACTCCAAGTTTTTTCTTGGTTACAACTTTGAGCATTTGCACAAAACATCAGAAGACCATGATTTGACCACAATCAGTCAAGAAATGCAGTTTTACATCCTATGGACTAGATGGCAATAATAGAGTATAACTAAATTTTAAATTTTTTAAAATTTTATTATAACATAAAAACTTCAGAACTGTCCAACTGTGTCTAAAACCTAGTAATTTCAGACACAGTGGTAGGTAAAACCTTATTTCCTTTCATTAGAGTTAAGTCATTAATATTTCTGTGATAACTACAGTACATCAAAACTGAGCACATTAATCTGATCAGTCTCCTGACAGGCTTTTAACTTTTCAATTGCTTTCTTAAAAAAAACAGCTAATGTAAATTTTACTATACTAGTCTATGTGTATTTTGGTTTTATTGTTTATATCACTGAACTCAAAATAACAAGAGGATATCTAGGTTTAAAGTTCTAATATAAGAAAGTAATTTCAAAATCAGTAGCAATTAATTAGATTAATTAGGCATGAACAATCAAACTGAAACATCTTCTTACAGAGACTATTTTTAGTAAAAAGCTATGATACTTGACACTGTGACTGGTTTGGTGGGTTTTTTTGCATTTGTTGTCCAAATGTCAAGTGACTTTCTATCAAGTAATTTTACGCACAGTTCTGCAGTGAGCACTTCCGTGAATAACAGTCTCTGTTTCAGACAAAATATTCTCAAGGAAGAGCTGAAACTTAAGACATTTAGATAGTGCATAAAATTTGAGGGAGGTTCTGTCTTCAATTTACATGACCAAAGTCACAGTGAAATCAGATGGAGATTTCTGCAGACATGGCAAGCAGGACAGACCATGTAACACGTGCTTGAGGTTTAAATACTCTTTTGCTTAATTTAACACAACTGCAAGTGTGGAGAAAAATCTACAGAAAACAGTATCAATTTATTTTTTTTTAGATGGATTAGAAATACAGAAGTAATTTACACGGTTTGATTCAGTGACCCGTATCATAACCCATCAATACTAACTGCATTGGCAATGAATAACATTCACAATCTTTTCATTTAATTTCATGTTCTACAGAAATAGATTCGGCAAACAAATACATGCAAGTGCTTTAAAAATACTACTTATAAATAATTTTGAATTCAATATTATTTGTTATCACATAAACTAAGCTCATACCACCTTTTTTCTCCTGAGGGTACTGACATATTAATTTCCTGAGTGAGCTTAAACTCAAAGCCATTAGCCTATCATCTTACAAAGTCTCTGAAGAATCATGACTTCATAAGTTTTACCGAATGTCTATCCAGGAGATGACACATTAAAACAATTAGATATTTTTATTGCTGATATGAAAGTCACGAAGTTTACTATTTTATGGTTTTTGTTTTATTTTTACTCGGACTGAAATACAGCAGGGGCAAAGCAAGGAGGTTCACAGAAGAACTAAGTCACTGCAAGCAACACATTTTAACACATTTTAACACATTTTTAAGTAACTGCAAGCAACAACATTATTTACATTACTTATTTGTAACTAACCTGCTGGCCACAGGGTTTTCTATCTGTTATTTAAGAAGCTAAAAGCATGTTGCCTCTACACAGCACATGAAAACGAAGGCTGACATTTCATTGCAGTCACTGGCTTCGAACACCCGCAAAGCACATGTCAGTGCACAGAAACTGGCCCTTATCAAGCAGTTTACTGGGTGCTATCAGTAGGAAATTCAACGTTTCATTGTCAGACAGTTTGTTGAAGGCTTTGGACCTGCATCCAGAACAACATCACAATCATGAGGCTCATCAGAAGCATTCTGCTTATTCTTCTTACAAAGAAAGGCTTCTTGTACAGCACCATCCTGCATATGGGACACCGAAATGAAGAGCGGGGAATCAAACAGTGAGCAGGGAGCAGCTGGAGTTCAGTGTAATTGAGCTGATTCTTTCTTTAATATTCACTCCTGTAAGCCACTTCACAACTCCACAGTTTTAAAACTCAGGATTACTGACAGCAGCCAGGGCCAGCACGCCT
>NW_010117209.1:0-16847 GCF_000699245.1 Pterocles gutturalis
GCTTTTCATCCACCAATACCCCCAAGTCCAAGAAAGAGTGAGATTTACAGTGAACCTGGCATATGAAAAACCATCCCACCAATAACACAAGGCACTACTGAGAAACTGAGGTCAAGGAATTCTATTTGCCTCATTTTCAGATCAAGAAAATAATCAAAGAGGAGCAATTGCTAAAAAAATAAATGCACACTCACAATATACTATACGCAAAAGTTACTAGACAATAGTAGCTCAAGGATTTTTTTTTTTCCCATCCCAATGATTTGACAAACAGTTTTATCTGGACTTTCTAAGAAAAAGTTGAATCTGACCTTGCTCACTGTAAGAATCATTATGCAAAGGGCTTGCCAACAGTAACTATTTGCCTCCCTCTGGAAAGGCTGGCTGCCTTAAAAACAAAGGTTTTCCTCAGACAACTTGAGGAAAAAAATTCTTTACGGTCTCAGCTGGTATCCAGCTTGTTATCCAAAGTTGGCCTCAAGTTACACCAGGGAAGGTTTAGGCTGGATATTAGGAGAAATTTCCTCATGAAAGACTGGTCAGACATTGGAACAGGCTGCCCAGGGAAGAGATGGAGTCACCATCCCTGGAGGTGTTCAAGAAACGTGTTCATGTGGTGCTTAGGGACATGGTTTAGTGAGTTAGGTGGTGTTGGGCTGGACTTGATGATCCTTGAGGTCTTTTCCAACCTTAATGATTCTATGATTCTGTGATTCTATGGTTAATGATATTGCCAAATTAATTACAGAATTCTTTCTGGGATCCAGTGTTGAGGCACATCATTGTCAACAACAGCAGGTGGCTAGTGTTCTTGCTTAGCATCGATTTTTCACTTGCTGTACACCTAAAGCTGGCTGAGGCAAAAATATGTTAGCAGATCTTTGGCAATTCTAGTTATGACAGAATTCAGGTCTATAAGTTTGGGGGCTTTTATTTATTTATTTTACCTACAGTTGTTCATTTACTTTAGCTTAGTGCACTAGTCTTAATGTGCTTACTATATTCGGAAAAAATAAACAAATACTTTCATATGGTAATGTTTAATCCAGTAATCTTTAAAGAAAGGAATCCCACACATTTTTATGTTGTTTTTGTAGAATAGCTAATGATAAGTGTATGGTATTTTATATTTCTGTGAAAAGCTTAAATTCTTCAATGTTTGTTATCAAACTATTTCTCATTGTTTGTTCAAAGGAGCTGAGGGCTGCAAGTTTTTAAGAACACTATACCTGCCACTTAAATAAGGGTATAATCTCCAACAAAATTCAGTTTCCAAATGAAAGGACAAGTAATCTTGGACATTGCAATGAAAAAAAAATGGACAAACTATATATAAAAAATAATTAGTACAAACTGCCATTTCATTTTGCCCAGAGATCAGATTTCTGAGGCAGCAATCCTTTTTTCCTAGTCCTCTCCTTTAATTCATTAATCTTAGGAACACAATGGTTTTGAGCTGACCAAATAAATTTCTCCTGACTGTTTAATACCACTTTCAGAGATCGGGTAAAGTTCTTCTGTCATGTCTTACTTGTCACTGGAGAACTGCAAGTCTTAGCCTATGTTATCCTCCCTCAAACATCATTCCAAAACTCACTAAAGCACTTGACATTCTTTATGAAAAAGCATTAGATGAACATTCTCTCTAAATTGGTTCTTTTTTTTTTCTTTTTTTTTGCTTCTTAAGCAACTTTTTTTCCCCCCTTTGACTCTCCATTGTGGAAAAATGTCATTGCATTGAACACACCAATAATTAAGCTTTTAAAGACAGGCAGACTGCAGGGCTAAAATCACTGTTTTAGTGGTCATGACTCAAGGAAGATTTACATGCAGGCACTTGATCCACCTGGGCAGATGTTTAGAGCGATGGGATGCTGGCAGCTCTTATCCCAAACAGTGCAGCTGTGACATCTCAATAATTCTGCAAAGCAGCCCATAACTAACCATGGGTTTATGGATCCCTTTATGCATGCTTGTCTGAAAGTGTTAATGCCCTCAGTGGCATCAGCCTCCTGTTCTTCTTTTAATTTATTTGCAAACCAGGATATTGTTTTCATTGCTGCTCTTGGGCAATCCATAGACCAAATTAAGATTGCATCTACATTTCCTAAGCAAGACAGAAATATGATAACTGATAGCAAATATCATTTATTGAAATTGCATTGGCAGAAATTCAGAGAATACTGTGCATGGGCAAATCATCACCTCTCATCAGTATGTCTCAGTGAGGGGCATTAGTTTTACAAGTGTGTAGTCAAATACTGAGATAATTCTCACTAATTTAGTGACTTTGAAGAGATATATGTGGCATCTTTTGGTATCAAGTGTGATTTAACAGCCTACAATTGGCAGCAGCTCATCTAGAGACACCTCTGTCAGACGTTCTTGCCCAACTGTGATATTATATGTCTATTTTTTAAATGAGAACCTGTTTTATTGCCTTATTTTTAGATATCACATTAGGAACTTTCAGCATGTCATAAACTCCTTGGATTTGGAACAGTTCAGAAAGACAGACCCTTTGCTGGGGGAAAAGCATGTCCTGGTGAGATTATTTTTAGTTCTTGAGAAAACTAGACAAAATATTATGTCAATCTGGATAGGAAATTGCCTAAAAATAGGCATATTCAGAATTTTTTTCCTTTTATCCTTTACATTTCTCATACTAGTGACCATCACCCAACAGAAACACACAAATGGAGCTAAGCCTCTGGGAACCAGGAAACATAACCCCTCAAAGCCTTGTCTCTAAAATTTTTATTTCCTGCATTTTCCAACTGGTTCAAAATACAACCAATAGAAGTAGTCAACCATCCTTCCTCCTCCACCACTACCTTGATTGTCCCTGTCAGGCAACAGTCAGGAAGAATAAGACATGGATCTGAGCAGTAAAACATATGCACTGTTTGTCCCTTAATACCTACTTACATATCCATCAGTATCAATGGCATTTATGCATGTGTTTCAACAGGAAAGTTACCCACCAAGGGTCTCATTCTGCACCATCTTCTGTACTCTCCTGAAGATAATGGAAAAAAATAAAAGGCTGCACAGATTTTGGCTGTCAAAATTATGCTGATGGTGTAAATTGATATACTGATCTCTTGAGGGGTTAAAACAGTGCCTGAGGTGTGAACTTGCAGTTGTTCTTAATGGAATTTGAACTTCAGCTAACCACAATGGTGTTAACAGTGTTAGAAAAGGCGTTACGGTAAAATATGGCTTGAGCAATTAAACAAGTATTTAAAGTTTCACTGAAAGCTGAAATATTGTCTCCACCTTAACATGCATATGAAAAAGATGGAAATATATTGAAGGTATCAATATATGTCTAAATACTGAAATTTACCATAAGGAGAGACAGTATAACTAATGACAGAACTGATCAATGTTCAGAAATATCATGTCTCAATTCATGCAAAAAAGACAATTGAACAGCCTCAGGCCTTAATTAAACCATTCCTTCCTCGTCCACAGGAGCATGGGAAAGACCAAAAAGTTTTCATCTTGACTAGCAAGATTTAGCAACACAAAGAACACACAAAGCAAGAAGCCCAAAACAAACATAGATGGATAAATCTATCCTTAAACTCTATGTCACAATATGACATGGAGACTGAAGAAAGAGTCCACAGCTCTCTTGCAGTCAAAAAGAAAGCTTTAGTTGAATTTTGAATCAGATGACTACTGAGGAACAAAAAAAAGATCACCTCCTCATGAGAAATTAAAATTTTCCTGAACATCCTTGTTTGAAGCAGAGAGGGAGAAGAGCCCCAAGCACCAGTCGGCGAATAGCTCAGGTGCCTGTGCTAACCAGCTGGGTAAGCTGGATGTAAGGGGTATCCCAGTAGCATTCTAAATGACAGAAAACAGCATAGGCACCAAATGCGATCTCATATGTCTATCCTAAAATTAAGCAAAAATGAGAGCCTTCTCATAAAAATTTATTTGTATAGCTGTTGGTATTGTATAGCTAGAAGTATTCACTTTAAGACAAGCATGAATACATCACCCTGATGAACTTTGCCACTCTCTCAAGTGTTGTCAGGGTGCTGCTTTCAAATTAGTAATAGATTTGTGAAGCAGAGTAAATTATATTACTGGTATATGTTTGGCTTTGTACTCAATCGATATGAAAATACTTGTAGTCTGACACAAAAAGTCAATTTATACAGAAAAGTACAAAACCTAAACAAAAAGGTCTATAATTTTCTTATTTTCAAGTATTTCTAGCATAACTTTCCTGGGAACATGCAACCGCATCTGCTGTGGTCACTTGCAACTGTAATACACTGTTCTTTTATCTACATTGTACAGCAATTTCAGCTACCAGACTGCAATAGAAAAACAGTGACAGAACAGAAATATTTAGAACAAAAATCTCATGTAAATAAAGCTGTCAATGCACTCCATAAATATATAATCAAATAAATGCTTTGCTGCTTTTGAAGTGTATTTGAAAAATAAGCTTTTCTGGGCATCAATCTAAGCAAAGGCATTCAAAAAAAGACTGAAATGGACAGACAAAGTTATTCCTGAGAGAAAGAATCAAGTGGGATGTTGATGTAACATTTGTAAGAAACGCATATTTTCTTGGTGACCACTTCATGTTATTTTCATTAACCTGCCTTACACCTTTCAGCTCCACTGAAGGGAGACTAAAAAAGCTGTCTGTCACATATTAAACTGCAGGACAAGACTGCCTCCTCCCATCCTGGAGCTTGTATGCTCAGAGCTCATACGCTTGCCACACCTCCGGCTTACGCAACCCTTCCTTGACTGCACCACAGCCTTGGCAGGAGCAAGGTGTACATTCACCCCCTATCTGGCAGGCCCAAGATATGTATCAGCACCATTGCAAAACTACACTGCATTTTCTCTAGGTTTTCATGACACCTGAGACTGTATGCTTTAGATGGATATTAGCCAGGAGTCCACCCACACTGTACTTGCACCATCTGCTTTCCCAGCCTAGCCATATTACACTTTTACAAGTCTTGTAAAACCTTCTGTGGTCTGTCTGGGTTTCAGATGCGATGAGGTTGAGGGATAAAAAATATTCTCAAAAAACAATATTCCAGAAAATTTTCCAATTTACCATTTTAATTATATACAACTTATTTCAATCCCTGTTACTAGCTTTCAGGGCAGTACTTGCTCTTCTGAACAAATCTCTTAAGATAACACACACAAGAAAAAACAAAAACCCATGACGCAAACCATTCCCACAGGATGCTATGGACTATGAAGGGATACTGTTGTTTGAACAGATGTGAAAAATTGAAGTATTTTTATGGAAAATTATGGTTTTGAAAAAAATACTAAACTTTCTGCATCAAAAAATTAAGAAGAAATACAATATCAAGAATTCAAAACACAACTTGGGGGGGGAGAAGGGCATTCTGGACACTGCCCTGAAAACCGCTATCAATTTGCTTCTCTTCAGGGCAGATGGTGAGGAGTCATTGATTTGATTTTCTTAAGACATGAGCATGGAAAAAAAAAATGCAGCATTTTGGCACATGAGTGATTTTACCGGAAAGATATTCTTCCATGAAAAAACATCTGCAGCATACAGTTCTAATGAAATTCTGTGTCATTAAACTACATTTTTAATCTGCAAATGGTAAAGGATGAAAACTAACAATTGTAAGGGCTTAGCTAAAATTTTTCTTATATTTTTGGTGAACAAAGAATATATAGTCATAAGACAGCAAAAATAAACCTATGGTCTGAATTTCAGTCAGGATATTCTTTCCTGTTACCAGTTTTGTATTCTGTCTAGAGCAACCAAGTTGGAAATGTAAGCAGACTTCTCAGAGCTTGCTCTGAAAGACAGCTAGTGTTTTTCATGCTGAAACTAAAAACCCAAGATTTTATCATGCATATTTTGCTTCATAGAACTATCAAGATAAAAAGTATCCAACACATTTGTTCATTTGTGCTCACATTAAAAGAGTAAATGATCCACCTATCAGCCTTCTCAGAGTTATAAAAATATTTCTCAAAATCAAACAAGTCAAACAAATTAGATACACGATTTAAAAACAACATTTCAGCAGTGTGATTGGAGGCTTGCCTGCTTTCAATGTAATCCGCCATCTTTTCCTTTTAATATTTGAAGTCTTCCACCTGCAGGCTATTAGCTTTAGTGCTTTGCAGAGAAAGAGGCAAAAGAACTGATAAACAGAAAATACCAGCCATTTTTGCCAGCCAAGAGAAACATCAGAGGTGACACACAAACCTAGCCAATATGAAGTAGCTCAGCATGAATTTCCATTAACTCAGGAATATCCTGATTGTATGGAAAACTACTGAACTTCAAATCTAGGGGAAAAAAATTCTGCTGACATATCTGTTTCAACATATTATAAAGAAACCAAAACAGAAATTCATAGAGTTTGCTTTTATGAAGTTTATAGTGTGAAGTACTAAGAAGAATACTATTTTTGTTTTTTGTTTTCTTTTTTTTTTTTTAAAGAGTTTATTCCTTTTGAAACCATGGCTATAGTACATGGAAAACTAATCATTGTTTTTGAGAGGTACTCTGATTTCACTACATCTCTGTGTTACTTGGAAAAATTTTAGATGTAGCCTATATAACACAAAAATGCCAAAGATTCAGAAAGCCATGAATGAAAATGGAAAAGACTTTGGAAAACTAGGTGGCATCTAAGTGTCAGTGTTTCATACAAAAATCATCAATATTACAGAAAATAATATGCAGTCACTGAAGAAAAACAACCTTAACTATTAAATTGCAGATTGACCAAGATATATTACCAATACATTCATGCACAAACCTGTCTGAGCCAGGTGTAACAACTGGATGAGTTATACTGCCCACTGCATCAGATCGCAATAGTAACACAAAGTTAGCAATCCCCTACTAAGGCAGTATATCACCTGGAAAAAGGATGAAAGTGGCATTCCCTACTGATGCATCGCACATGGTCTGAGAAAGAAATAGAACATGGTTACCTTTAAAGGGATGAAAACAAAATAGCCAGTGTATGCATTGGTGTAAAGTCAGAACAGTTTGCAGAGGGCCTTAATAAAACTCACTTGGAATTCCTGTAGTTGCCCTGCCCATGGAGTACTACTGCCCATGGGCACAGGGGCACGCAAGGCAGACATGGGCAGGAAGCTTAGGAACCACAACACTGCTAAGCATTAAAACAAACCACACCCCAGAAATACAGAAAGTTTTTAAAATCCCAAGGCGGTGTCCCTGAGCACTGCTGCCTTTTCGTGCTGACCACCACAGCACTACCCAGCACAGCACACTTTCAGCATGAGTCAGAACATGGCCATCAGCTTGGTGTGTCTCCTGCCCTGACCACAAGGCCTGAAACCTTTTCAGATGCAGGGGACTGAATACACCATTTACATGTCCAGTATCTTCATTAGCCACAGCTAAATTGCATGAGATTTGTCTGACCTTGCTCAACAAGAAAAGTACACGTACCACTTTTGAGGTCTGCAGTCCATGAAAGTCGAAAATGGAAACATCCAGAGTTTCCATTCCTTCTGTAAAATAGTACAAGCACTGCACCAAAAACTAGGGAAGACACGTTTTATTTTCGTTTCTTTCTCCAGCAGTAGAGGTTTCCTCTAAAAGACTGCATAGAAACCAGGATCAGGCTTTCCTTTCTCAGCAGCAATGTGTATTCAGAAAAGGCCAATAAGTACAAATATTTTCCTTCATGACAGAATACAAGCATTGCACAAAATTGCACTTCTAAAACAAAGCCAAATCTTCTTCCTGGTGCCAATTGCCTCATACTGGAAATGATATCTAAGAGTACGTTAGTCCATCATTGTTGGTCTGCGCTGGCATTACTCTTTATAATAACAAGCTCTAATTGGAGTAACGCAGGCATGACTCACGTTGGGTGGTATCTGACTATACAGTTCCTAATGAATTTCAGACATTGGCCAAACACAAGAAAAGATTCACAGCCACCTAAAACATCAGCTGTAGTACTTGTGAAACACTTGTCATTCAGCGAAGAGCTGGCTAGAAGTTTTTCCATTCTAAACAAAATGAAGTGTCACCAAAACATCCACACCATCAGAAAGGGAATGCTTTGCAGAGAGATATGGGTCTTAAGAAATTTTTTTTTATCAAGAAACCTTTTTGGATTAAGAACTCTGGTATAATGTGGCAAGAGAATGACCCAGAGTTATCTGAAAATAAAAAATTCTGCTGTGAGAGTACGAAACAGTCATTAATAAGTCAAGCTCCTGGAGGACTAACTACAAGGCAGTGAAACAATTTCTGTCTTAAGAAAGTATACTGAAACCCAACAAAGAAAGACAGTTATATTTTATAAATCTAAAGCATAATCACAGGCACAGAGCTCAAATCAGAGAGACCAGAAGGGGAAGGGTGGGAGCTAGAAGCATCATTTGCTGAGGACTGCTACCTGCTAGACCTGCTAGTTGTGCTGAAGAAAGCTGACTGCAAAATTCAGATGGAAGAGTCTCTGGTCCAGATAAGAAGCTGTGTCTTTGCAAAAAAGGATGAAAGGAACTCTGTTAGGCTCCTTTTGCCTGTCAGAGTTCAAGGAGTGTCTGGACAATACAGTTTAGTGTTAGGTAGTCCTGCAAGGAGCAGGGAGTTGAACTCAATGATCCTCATGGGTTCTTTCCAGCTTGAGATATTCCATGATTCTATGATTAGAGAACTGGGATAGGACATAGAGGAAGGTTATTACCACTAGTGCTGCCTAAAAGAAAAAATTATTTCTTAAGAAATCTTTGCAACCTTCTTCAGGTGTTTCCTTCAGACACAACACATTCCTGAGCAAGAAACGCATGTCAGAGTTTCCCTAGGGCTCTTGGAAAGGTTGGAGGTGCAGCACGGATCGAGAGTGCAGAGAACCAGGGCCCTGGGGTACCAAGGAGAAGTATTGGAAGTCCAGGTGAATTACAGACAACCTAAAGAGACCAAAACACTGGAAATGCAGCCAAGGACCTGGAGTGGGGTGAGGAGACCCATGAGTCAAGCATGGGTGCTGCACACAGTGGTGCTGGGGGCATTAATCCTCTCCTCAACAGCAAAAGAAGATTTAAATGCATATCATGGCCCAAGCTCTCTTCTGTTGCCCACAGCTGTGCCAACTGCAGAGAAGTCGTACAGCATGGATCATGGATTGCACACAATGCATACTGAAAGAGGTCCCTTTTCCTCACACTGGCACTCTGGCCTTTTACTAATGCTTTCCCTTATTCCTTCCAGGCCAAAGCCTGTGGCATATAACCAGGTCATTGGGACATTTACTTAGTAGTGAAAGTTCTCTGAGCCATCTCTGCAGAATAAAAACATTGCCTTCTAACCATCTAAGTGGTAAAAGAAAAAAGTTGCCCCATTAATTAGAAAGAGCCTTCAAAGCATTCCCCATAGGCAATATCAAAATGTTATTGACTTCATTCTTTCAATTAGCCCCAGTAATATTTTATCACAAATGTTCAGGACTATGTACTCAAAAGCAACAATAAATAATATTTTCATTAGCCACCAAAATTATGTCACTACTTCATAAAGAGACAAAAAATTAATTTAGTTACTTAATTGAAATTAACCATAATTGAATTTTCAGATCACAAGAAAGCCAAAGCAAAACAGATAGAATTTCAACCCAATATGTTAGGGATACAGGGAAGTTGAAGTAGTAGAGCATATAATTAATAATTGTTTAATGCAATATAAGGCAAAATCAGAAGCTTTGTATATTGCTAGTGGTTTATAAAAGCCTTCAAACTCTAGGTTCAGAATATTTCATTAAACCTGACAATTAATTAGTGGGCCCAATAATCCTTTCTTCATCAATCTGAGAGAAATGAACAGGAACACATTTTCTGGTTACGTCCATCTTTTCTGGCTAGGTCCATCCCTTGTGGAAATGTTTTGTGGTATGTTTCAATAAATAACCAGCATTACTGCCCTCCTGTGCAAAGATGGGTTTTTCAGGTTTTTATGCCATTACTCTCAGTTACTAAATTATTGCAAAATAATTAAATAGAATTAAAGAGTAAGATGGTTTGTATTAGCCAAGAAAGCATCAAGGAGTATCAGGGAACTTTTTTGCCAAACCACTGAATTTCTGTTCTCAGTAAAAAGGCAAGGTCTGATCCAGAGTTACATCATGGACCAGTAGTTGTGGAAAATAACATTACCACTGTTTTTGTGATGATTCATATCCTCTAATTTTCAAATTCTCTTGACAGTCCTGCTGTGCCACAAACAGCCTTAATGTCACACTAGAATAAAACCACTGATCTTAAGTGCCATTTCTGAGAAAGGAGTTAATAAAATTAATAATTTGTTATTTTCCAGGCTCAGCCATTGTCGAAGATATATCTGCAGGACAGTAACAAAGTCAATGGACAATACAGCTCTTCATTATTTCTCAGAATAACAGACCACATAAAGTGCAAAACATATTTGACCATAAAAATAAAATAAAACCTAAAAGATGCCATACTGACAGTGCTCATTTTATGAAAAAATCTTTACCATACCACCTTTCCCATGCAGTCTGAGTCATGAAAAATGTAAATGTTGAAGCCAGAGTAGGAAGCTATGATGAATTCCATTAGTTACAGAGTTCTGCTCTCTTTCTTTCAGCACCAAATAAAATCAGCTCTGAGACACTTTCTTTCATACCCCTCCTGAGTGAAGAAAGATTTACTCATTAACTCCCTCTGAAGCTAAGGAACTGCTCCAAAAGCAGAGCCCAGTACCAGGGTGTATTAACATAGCTGCTTACACTGGAGGAATGGTGCATGAAGAACTGGGCATTCAGCCTTCCTGCCCCCCTGCTCCTCATGCCTTTGTACTGCCCATTCACACCAGAATGACCCCATCCCTGAAGCCAAGAGCTGGTTCACCGACAATGTATAGGAATAGTACGTGCAAGAAGTGTTGGCTATTTATATATTTTGCATATGCTTTAATTACACTATCACTACAGCACACAACAGCAACATGCATTATAAAGCACTGACAAATTTTATGGTAATTAGAAAGCCCAATTAGCAATTCTTACACCGCAGGCAGATTTGTTTGATTCCGCAACATTTGGACACAGAAGAAAATAGAACAAAAAAAGGCTTAAGTGTATTTGAAGTTACAGAGGAACCTAAGTCTGTAATTTAAAGTATATTTAACATGTTTTTGAAATCTGCTCTTCTCAACGAGGGATCTGAGTTGGGAACACGTTTCTTGACTCAGTTCTCCAGCATTTTTTCTCATTGACATAACTGGCTAATAGTTTCTCTGGAAAATAATTTTATTCCATAAAAAAAATGAAGAGCTAAGAGCAAATGCAACTTTAGCTTAGCAAATTATACACCATCATAAAACATTTCTGAATAGAAATACAATCAGTAGTTATACGAGTACAGGTAACACTCAAACAAGAGAGAGGTGCCAATTACACCAAGTTAGGAGAAAAACCTGGTTTTATATTACAAAATGGTTCCCTGTGGTGGTTTATACACCTTTCAGTCTTGAAATATCTACTGCCCAACGTGAGCCTATTCCGTTCCCAGTCAAGATACATCACCAGCTGGATCAGAAATGCAGCTCTATTATTCCAGATCAGTTTAGAAAGGCACCCAGGTATGGCACCACTGAAACGCTGCTGTTTGATACGAGAGATGGACTGTGTAAGTTGGAAGCAAAGCAAGTCCAACCTCGGACTTTGGAGAAATTCTGAATTTTATAGCTCAATACCGTCCCTAGTGTAAACTGGACGGACTTCTCTTTTTACAGACTACCTAAAGCTCTTAAGTTAAATAAATTCTATTTTCATAAGAAATTAACAGGGAAACAGTTCATGCAATTCTATTTCTTCAGCTTCACCCATGCAGCTGATATGACTCATGATCCTCAAAGCTGTTTCAGCTTTCAGGGATATTAGTACTTGACTTATTCAATTTACTGTAGCACTAGTTATACTGCGATACAGACACCTGCTTTACGGCTGTGAGAAAAATAAGCTACTTGACAGCAATTAAGGTAAAACTTTGCTTTGGCATGAATTCTGAAAAACTGCTATTTCTTCAGTCTACCATGCTCCCTGAAGAAAGGGTGAAATGTTAGCAAACTTTAATGAGTCCTCTTAAGGGGAAATGAGGGAAATTCAGAGAATTATACTTGCAGATTAAAATATGGTAACCTAAAACTTCTATAGAGTTCTACTGTTAAACCCCCAAAGCTGAAAATTAACTTACTGACTACAGTTTACAGAGATTGCTGACAACACTTCCCAAGGATTTTGCACACATGTCAGTTGTTACTGGATTTAATTTTACTAGAGACTGGATGAAAATCATTCTCTTTCATTTGTAAAATACTCAAAAAATCCTTCCTTTTTTTTTTTTTTCCCAACAGAGAAAGTTAAAAATGAAAGCTTGATATTTGGCACAAAATCTACTTAGAGTAGTTCCATAATTTATGTCTGCATCCTCATCAAAACCACTTGAAATATTCCCTGCTGCACACCCTATATCAATATACAGGACTCAAAAGTGCACACACACATAGACACACACACACACACACACACGGCAGAACTGAGCTAACTCTGGAAAGTGGATCACATTAGCTATAATCATTCATGATGATCTATTAGAGAAGGTGTGCCTGCATCGGTTTAGTCTGGATCTACCCTTAGGTGTCTACAGACAATGCCTAAAATGACTGGAGTAGCTTTCTCTTGACCAGCCTGATTGTGTAAACAGAAAGAATTAGTGTTAACAATATTACTGCCAAAAATAAAAATAAAAGGAAAAAATTAGTGTATAGAGTGGAGTAGCAGTAACAGCAATGAAAACAGGTCTTTCTAAATGGGTGTGAGGGAGCTGAAACAGTGGTAGCATACCACATTACACATTACTCTGGAGTAAGGGTGCATATGCATACCATGAGGAAGTAATTATTAAACTGATTCAGTTAAGCTAGTACAAAAGGCTGTGTGCATTGCCCCTTAACCAGGTTTGTTTGGGTTTAATTCATACCAAGCAGAAAAAAATCTAATAAGAACTAGACCTACTCTCAAAATCTAAGGAACAAAGCATCATATAGAATTTTACATTACTTTAGCTAACATCAAAGTAAACCTGCGTACATGAGTATGCACATGGACAGACACACAAAACAATGGATTTCTTTAAAACTCTCACCTAGAGGACACAGAATGGGTGTTTGGAAGGCTAAAGCAAAGCCAAGAGCGTTTGCCGATTAATCTGTCTTCATCATTGACCTCGCTACCAAGAAAATATCAAAACTAAATTTTTCATTTCCTGTATTTTGTACCTGAGAAAAAAACACACCAAAAAGTAATTCCAGTGTACTGCAAGAGGCGCTGATATCTCAACCCTATTGCATAGCCAGATATTTCCAAACCCTAGTCAACTTTTCTGAGTCAAAGACAAAAAAATCAGTTTAAAATATAAAGTGTGATCAGAAAAAAAATCTAATCAGGGAAAAAATACTCTGTAAAATTTTATTACACATTTGCCTTTGCTGGTCAATTTTGACACCTTTGATATTCACTATAAACTACCATTCCATTTGCATGTTTTTTGAAAAGCGTATTAGGAGGGTGGAGGAGGGAAGTGAAATATCAGCCTTGTGATCCCTTCCTTCAAAGAACACTTCATTTCAAATGTTTGTGGACTTGCTAGTTTGTTAATCCCTAGACAGTTTCTGATAAAACTTTTTTGATAGGTGGGACAAGGTATGTCGGTTTTATATTGCTAATATTTTATCCTCTAAGCTCTCTGGTTACTTTGCACATCTTTTTCAAGAAAAAGGCAAGAGGATTATATTGGTATTGGGAGGTGCATAATGGAGTTAGGCACGACAAAAGACCAGCTTCCCATAACAATAACAGTGCTACTTGTGCCTACTAGATTCAACAGTAATTTAGCATCATGTACATTGACACTAGTGACACTAGCCTGGTGATAGTGTGGTGCCATGGGGTTTGAGGATAGCTGCAGTTATCCTTTAGTTTAGCCAGCAGAGTTGGTAAATCTAACTATATTTAACAATTAGCTTTTACATGAAAAGAAGTAATAACAAACAAAGCCAAACAAGATGAATCTGCCATAATTAATTGTTCCTAAAACAAAAATATCCTGCAGCATTTCTAGAATTCTATATATGCTAGTAGTCTCTCCCCAAGACAGACATTTTATTTGGCTTTAATAACAAACTTAATTTAAACATATTAAAATTGCCTGGCTTAGCATACTGATAGACATCTATCAAACACATTTCTGTATAGCAGATTCCCAGGCTGACAGATTTGTATATGCAATCAAGTTAATCCTCTATGAAACAAAACAGGAAAAGCAGTTAATAGGTGTCTTGTGGTAGCATACTGATTTACTTTAAAAGGGCACAACATTAAATCAGCTAAGTGAAACCCAACTCCTGTTACATAGAATTAAAGTAGCAGAAGTCTGTAGCTTGTTGATCAAAACTGTAAGTCATCCTCACTTTTCCACGATAAAATGGATTTGATAAAAGTTAAATTATCAAGACAAGTTTTAGTTCCAGATATAAGAGCACAGGACAGAAAAAAAGGCAGTAACTGAAAAAGGGGATCATAATCTTGTTTTATTTGAGGATGCTTATACTGTAAAAAAAGCTAGCAACACCATATAGGCATACAAGACAAAAAAACCCATGTTTAATGTCAGTAATGTAAAGGCAGGTTCATGATAATTAGTCTTGCTCTCAGTTCAGAGTTAGGCATGAATTTTGGAAAGCCAAAGTAGATTTACTGTCCTTTCCAAGTCACATACTCTTGACAACACCTTTCTTTACTGATGTATTCACTGAGAAACTGGGCAGTACTTAATTGTGCTTGGACTCACCAGAAAGGTGATTTTATGGTAACAGAATACCAACAGTTTGGTTCTGAATCAGTAAGCTTCACAGTACATACAGCAGGTTTCTTAATTGCAATATTTATTCCCATCACAGCAGGCTGAGGCTACTGCTACCACTTCTGCACATTTATTTCACAAGTATTTGTCTTCATGCAGTACACATCTTTTGGGTGGCAGACTGTCACATCTAAGAACTGGTTTTAGAAGCAACATTCTTGTGGCATTGGGTAACTTTTTTTAAGCCAACAAAGTCACTCAATACAACTAGAGCCCCTGCTTGCTAGAGGTCAGGTCACTTCATTCAGGTGCTCCATTCTCTGCTCAGACAAGAATATGCCACACCAACTCAAACTGCATGCCTGGACTGCATTTGAATGGTCAAATGGTTAGTTCATCCTATTTTGTCAGAAACAAATTGCTATGCATTTTCACTCCAACAGAGTGGCAGTAAACAAACAACTGGGGTTACAGCTTCCTAAGTCATACCTTTGAGGGGCCTGAGGATTTGCAAAGAGAGTATTTACCAACAGCATTTGCTTTGTTTTGTTTAAATGAAAACAAACAAATGAGGAAGTTCACATCAACAATTGGCCCACTTGCTAACACTTATAAAACAACTAATAAAGCACTGCTTCCAAGACAGGCATAATTCAAATTCATTTCCTGAAAAATTGCCTTTTGCTGGTCTCCACCTGACCTTGGCTGTAAAAGAATGAACACCAGCAAACAGAAAGTTCCCTGAGAAATGCTAACCTGGCATACATAAATTAGGTTTGAATTTTCTGCATAAATTTCAGTTAGCAAGACAAAATCATGGCAGATGGATTCAGAAAAAAATATTTGAGGATGAGACAATTTTTTGCTTAATCCAAAATGCACGGTACAAACTCAAGATAGAAAACTTGGCTTTAATTGCACTCTGTGTCCAAAGGGATTTAAACTCTCTTTCAATAGCTTTGTCTAAAACCTTGAATTATCTTTCCTAGTTCTCTCAGAAAGCTATTTCCTAACTAATGCGGTTTATTAATCTGCTGCATTTCTGTCAAAGCAAGCAGAACATTAAGTGGGATACTTCAGCAGTGTCTGGCATTGCA
The DNA here is from genome assembly GCF_000699245.1 of Pterocles gutturalis. Classification (NCBI taxonomy): domain Eukaryota; kingdom Metazoa; phylum Chordata; class Aves; order Pterocliformes; family Pteroclidae; genus Pterocles; species Pterocles gutturalis. Next base: position 16,008 of record NW_010117209.1, read on the forward strand.
AAATATCTGGGAAGTATTTGAAGTTGCTTTGAACTATAACATCTTTTCCTCGGCTTTTTCATTGTGGACAACAATAAACTTGGCCTCCATTATGGTGTTTCAGTGGAATTTCAGAATACAACCCACAAAATCTAAAAGACTGGAATGTGTATCATGATTTCCGGTGGCTATTAGCTTAGTCCATGAGTTTCTACTCCAAAATACAAACCGAGGTGGGAATGCAATATTATATTTTTAAGCCTTAAGGGTAAAAATATTCTCTTAAGGATCTTTTTGGCTAAGCTATGGTCCTGTGGTCAGATAAGTCAAATGCTGGAGAAGTGATGCAAGGAAATCTAGTCTTGGGGCATAACATAATACTGTTTGTTTACATAAATGTGAGTGTCATAAAAGCCAAACCTTTCTGAGAGAAACACAGCAAAGGATTTCAGCTTTGTTTAGACATCAGTTTTTCTGTCCCCAGAAAATTTGGCCATGTGCATAAAGCACAGCCATTTCACACCCCAAAACTCTCCAAAAAGAAGCTTTCAAGCTGTTGACTTCACTGCCATTCCCCTCCACTTCACAGAAGTAAGCACACACATTTATTATGTATTTACTCTGATTGTATCTCAGCCTACTGGTGCAACACCACACCAGTGCAAACCCATAAAAAAATTCCCGAAACTAGGCAGTTTATCCTTGCAGCTTAGGAAATAACAACATGTGACCCATGGCACAGCAGAATAAAAAAATACAGGAATACTGAAAAGAAAAAAACAAACAACCCACCCAAGAATCAAGGTAAATTTGTTTGGGGGTCAGCTGGTAATGCTGTCACAGAATCACAGAATCACAGAA
>NW_010117210.1:0-14601 GCF_000699245.1 Pterocles gutturalis
AGCGAGGCTGAGGTGTGCCGGAGATTCCCAGCTCTTAGGTCTGTGGTAGCTGGTGCCGCCTTCTGCCTTTCATGATCGCTTTATCCTTTCGGTGTTTATAAAAACATGGCATTAGTCAGTTTAATCGCGCCAACTCGTTTTATCTAGCAGAGCAGACTAACTGAGAGCACCTTCCATACACCCAGGTAGGGGAGGTTCGGCTAGGCAGGTAAAAACACACGACTAGGGAAACGAAGCCCCGAACAGTATATTACAGTTCACTTCCCGAAGCCCTAAAATTAATGGGAAGTTTGGAAATAGAATAACTGGTGTCTGAAAGGGCTGTTAAAAATCTGCCCGTCCCCTCACTACTCTACGCAGCGTTTTGGCAACGTCTCGCTGTGATTTCGCTATCATTAAATCTTTGTGTGGCCGTTAGCTCACTTTAAGTACCCCGAAAGACCAGCGTGTTCTGGGAAGGCAGTGCCTGCTATTAGCCTGTACAAGCAGGGCAGCAGTTATGAATTAACAGCAGGCTGAGGATATGTTTAAAAAGTTAGATGCATCTAATTTTTTTTCCTTCTTCGGTGTACCACAATGAGTGGCTACCCTTTGTTGAAGCAGTAGAAATTAATAAAATGCGAGGGGAAAATATATGATTGTTTGGCCATGTTGTTTGTAGAAACACATTTTTTGAAGAGAATAAACTGCAAAAATGTTTATTTTGTCTAGACTTCTTTCTCTTGTGACTTAGGAGTATTCCCACATCAGCTTAACAAAAGAAGGTCACAAATGGGATACCTGTTTCAGAAAATCATAGTGAAGCTCAGCTGCTCTTGAGGCTCTTCATTGTTTGTAGGCAGAGGGTTATATGTAACTACAGAGGGTGGTATTTTTAAAATAATATTTTTCCCATGTGTTCCAGTTGTCTTTTGTTCATGTATTATATTTGAGTGGAAGGCATACTAAAATGCCTGCTAGTATGGTGGTAAAGTATTTATAAAACAAATTCTGACAATTACCATAATAGGACTTTTTGTATTTTAAATTGTTTAGAAATAAACAGCAGGAGCAGATTGTTACATAGTGTCTTTTAAAAAGTAAATCCAAGGCATGTATCATATATCATATTGAAAATTGGAGGTGGATGCATGTTCACTTTAAATACATGAAAATAGTTTTCAGTAAATGTGGTTATTTAAAACTAGAATTTGCCCAAAACCTATAATTCTCACAGTAACTGTTTATCTGTAAGTTTACAGACTTGTCTTTTATGTCCTCTTAGTGGTGTGTTTGGCCTGAGTATGCTTTCTCTTTCGTAAAGAAAAACTTTGCAAGAAAAACTCAGATCAAACCTCTGGTTATCAGCTGTAGTGAGAGTCAGAGCTGTAAGTGAGCAGACTCACAACTGATATGTGCTGTTTTCATAGGCTCTTGAAGCAATAGGCTGTTGGATTTTGAGCCCGCCCCGAGTACTTGAGTTTTTCTCTGCAAGGATATATAATAGCGGTAAGTTCTAGAAGCAGGCATTTCTTTTTGCTTTTTCCATTTAGCATGATGTACAGTTTGCCTTTTCACAGAATAGACCTACCAGCTTTTTTATTCTTCAACAGGTTTTGCCTGCCCACCTAAGAAAAAAAGGCAATGGAGACTGAACAACAGGAAGAGACCTTTGCCAACACAGAGACAAATGGTAAATTTTTTAAAGGCCCATTTGTTTTTAAAAAGAACATTTTTAAATTTCAATGTTACCAAATATTTTTTTAATGCTTAAACTGTATGAAATGCTTGTATCAGCAGTAGTTTTGTATCCTGCATTAAATCTTTTTGTTCCTAATAACACTATTGTTACACATGGTTTTGGAGCGTAAGTGAATAATTCTGTTGGTATGTTTTAAACGTGGAAAAAGTTATGACTGAGGATTTGAAAATATTTCATACTTAAATATTCATTACTTGTGTGGAGAGTGTGAATATGTAGAAATGCTATCAGGCATATCCATTAATTGCATTTTGTTTATTGCATATTTTACATGCAGGAGTATAAATATGTTAAATATCTCTAAAAAGCTTAATGAAAAATTTCTTGGGCATAAATAGTGAGGAGATCAGGGCATTAGTGTTGTTGATTCGTGCTGGTTCTTCTTTTCCAAACAGTATTTGAAGTGCTACTTTACTATTATTCTGCTAGCATTTCAGTGTTGGACAAACTGCATTTGAGCTTTTTGCCTGAAAGGTTTTTCACATTTATAAATTATAAATAAATACTAAGTGGGTGATGCTGCACCACTTGAAACAGCATGTCATGACTGTGTGCAACATTCTCATGTAAACTACAGTTCATAGTTTTTAGAATGGATTTTCAGTACTTAGTACGTAAGCTGATGAAGTAAAGACCCATTTCAATGCTATGGATGCTGGGAGTAGGCGTCAATAATTTGTGTTGAGCTAATAGGAAAAAAAATGAAGAATACAGAGCATAAATTTGACGTGTTCAATTTTTTATGACTTAGAAAGTTAAATAAATGTTTGTGTTTCCCCCCTATGGACCTCTCTACAGGCAAACGTCCTGCAGAAGATATGGAGGAAGAGCAGGCCTTCAAAAGATCTCGGAACACAGATGAGATGGTTGAATTACGCATCTTGCTTCAGAGCAAGGTGTGCCTGTTTGTTTTTTACTGGTTTTGCTTATAGTATTGCTCAAGACAGTGGTGACAAAGTGTATGTTGAGATACATATTTAGGAGGAATGTGTACTTTAATATGAAATAACTTACTAAGAATAATTTCAAATGTGCGTGAATGGTAGTAAAAGTTTATTGCAATGGAAATACCTTCAGTGGTTTTTTTAAAGGGTAAGTCCCTAAGGATCAATCCAGTCATTTTTAAAAGATGCACTTCTTGAAAAAAATAACAGAGCAGTAGAAATTATAAGGTCTTTTTCCATTTGAGTGAAAGGTTGTTATTTTGTGGGGAATTACCATATATTAATCTTTGGAAAGGAAGCAGTTTAGAGAATGATCAGCTAGTGATTGTAAGTTAAGTATGAGAGGTAAGGTGAGAACTTCCTTGGGATTTTAGTAAGTCTCCCAAATAGATTTACTAAACTTGTTCAAATATATCAACAGGAAGAAATATGGGAGGAATGCTTCAGGGGTTGCAATGGTTTTGTTGATGAGTGTAGATAGTTACAGTAAAGTTGCTATGTATTATTTTCCTCTGGTGTTTCCAGTCGTTACAGATTATTTGTACTTTCTGAAGTACCTCAGTCTTCTGTGTTGGCATGGGGAGTTGTTAACTTAACTCTGCGTGGTATTTCTGACTAATAGTCAAGTTACACGGGGTACCACAAAATGTTTTGTATGCTGTTAGCGTAATGTATGATCTGTGTAATAAAAGCAATATGTTTGCATGTTATCCTTGAAATTACCTGGTAAAAATACAGTTTTGCACTTACTCTTCTTGACTATCTGCCAGTTTATTCCTGTTGATGGTAGAAGCTTGAAGTTAGTGGATGGTAGCATTGGCTTCAACCTTTTTCAAAATATACTGCTCTGAGAAGCCAGTTAAGTTACAGAGGTATAAACCAAACTTAGCACCTGAAATCATCAAGAAATGTTTGGAGTGCAAAAGTGGAATTTGCAAGCGTGTTCCTTAAAAAGAAGAAAAAATCTGATCAAATAAATTCAGGAAGTCATTGACCTTCATTACATTGATACACTGTATTTTTTGAGAGCCATAGTCTACGAGGCTGCTTTAACACAGGCAGAATTGCCTAGAAACTTCAATTTGGAATTACTAGTTGCAAAACTGAATGTCTAATTCTTTGCTAAGTTCAGTGGTAAGAGCTGTCGATCATTTTTTCCATTGACAAACTATATTATTTTCATTCAATTTGATGTGAACTTTTGAAAAGCAATGCGCACCTGCCCCCACCCCCTGGACCAACAGGGTAGTTCAAAAATAGATTTACCATTCTTAGTCTTGAGTTCAAAAATGTAGTCTGTGCTGTGTTGGTGTAACATAACTTCTGAAAACTGTTTTCCAGAATGCTGGAGCAGTGATTGGAAAGGGTGGCAAAAATATTAAGGCACTTCGTACAGACGTGAGTATATATGAGTTTGAACTAATTTAACACCAATTCTTTCAGAGCACTACATCGAAAGCTTGATTGCGTGCATTTCTAGAAATGGGAGCAATTCAACTCTAGACATCAATACTCTAGTTACAAGCCATTTGTAATGATTGCTAGAGTAGATAACTTAGTTCTTCAGTTTCTACTGTAATTAAAACCCAGCTTGACTCACATGGGAGGAGAGGTTTATATTAAATCTCTTGATTCCACTAAATTACACACTTCAAGTGAGTTAACATCCTAATTAGAAATATTGACAAAGCTTAAAACCCTTAATTGTACCATTTCCCATATGTGTGAATCAATTATAGTACTACTGAAACCATTGCAGGTGGCTGGCTTAACCCAGTGATAGAGGAAAAATTCTTTAACTTCCTTTAAAAAAGCAAACAAAACAGTCCATCTGTTCTTTTAACAGCTTGCACATGAAGCACAAAAGCATTAATGTTAAGGTTCCTTTATATAAATACAGGTATAGAGCAGTAAAGGAACATTCTGCTCTGTTACTAGGAAACATTTTAAAATGGTCATGACTTACTTGCATATTCACGTTTTACAGTGGGTTGACTCGTGATTAGACACGTGTTCGGCATTAATGTTGTGTATTTATAAAACTTGGCAACGCTTCTTAAATTCCGTTTGTTTACACTCCTGTACTTAACATCAGCTACAATTTCAACAGTTTTTCCAATCAAGACTCTGTTCAACACAAGATTTGGCACTGTATCATTACAAATCAGTTCCAACTAAGTTCATAAACTACTGCAACTAGAATTGAGGTTTAAGTTGAAATGGTCAGGAATCATATGTATGCTCACTAACTTTGGCAGCTAGTTGTCTCTTTTTTCCAGGGTGTTTTTTGTGGTGGGTTGTTTTTTTTTTTTTAATTTTTTAAGTAAATCAATACGTCACCTAAGTCCAGATAACTTTGATTGGTCTGGAAAACTAACTTTCCCGATTTGCCCATGGTTCTAGTAATACCAATCTCAACAGGTTTTGTGTCTACCCTCATTAGCCAGCCTGCTACTGAAACATCGTATGTTAAAAATAAAAGGTAGCTTAGACAGATCAGGTGACTCATTTTTAAGGTCCATACTGTTCAGGCACAGCCGGTGTAGCAATCCGTTATTGTGTTAGTCTTCAGAACAACTTAAGCTTGTTTCATTAATTGAGAGTAATGAGTATAGTTTGTATTAAATTAAAATTTATTGCTTTTCCCCCTTTTCCCTCTCCTTGTTTTTTTGGCCATATATCTCCGTTGCCCATGTACTGGATCGACTTGCCCCTGCGTTGCCCACCATGACGTTGGCCCATCCGCCCCTGAACGCCCATGTGAAAACCCTGGTTGGCTATGCCCAAAAATGTGCTCGTTGCCAAACGGGTACCATACTTGACAACTTCCGATTGAATACCCATGCCCAATGCCAACATCCACGAACGCCAATGACCAATGCAGTACAATGCCAGTGTTTCAGTCCCAGACAGCAGTGGCCCCGAGCGGTATGTCCCAACAGTTTATGCCTCACTGCCTGATTAGAAAGAGAGAAATGTATTTTATTACCTGCCTTTGATATAATTAAATAGTATCCCCTTATAGACGGTGTATTGTTTTTTTTCAAGTTTTCTGTCTTATTTTCCCCATTAAGTCTTTTTGTCACTGAACTTTTACGTGAGTTGCCCACCCAAACAATCCACTAATTTTATTTCAATGGAAGGAGCACAGCTTCAAGTGTTGCATATTTGCTGCATTGTAAATCAAATTGTTTCAAAATAGTCTCTCGCTCTGTCTTTGTGGCCCACCTTGCTCCCTTCAACATTGCCTGTTCATAATTATTTCTGATGAAATGCTAACTCTAGTTCACTTTCCTTCACTTTCATTTGTTTTGTCTTTTTTCGTCTTGCATTTGTATTTGTTTTCTTGGAGAGCCCATTAGTAATCTGATTTCTAACTGGTCTCATAACTACTCCAGATACAATGTTCACCACTTACATATCCCCACTTTTTCTATGAGAAGGTGTGCCAGTTTTACCTATGTAATAGCGAGGGTATCCTAAATTTTAGTGGTGGCGGGGAACATGAATATTCACTTCTACTTTCCGTTCTGCGTCAATTTCTTGCCCACTTAATCTGAGCCCTTCCAAAAGACCATTCTGTCTTTCTTTCTCTTTCTCTGCAAGACCTACCTAATCTTAAATCTATCCTGCATATATATTGGGCATAAACAAAGATGCATGTGTTGTAAATTGAGCAAACAGGTTTACTTTAAACGGGGAGTGTTAATTGTAAGCTCTTCTGTGTAGTAAATCCTCTTAGAATTTTCTGTATGATGATGAAAAAAATTTACTTCTTTTCCACCTTCTCCGTATTGTCTGGCATTATGGCCTCCAACAGCATCTTGAGTATAAGTGCAGATATCGAGACAATTGGAGAAATCTTGAAGAAGATTATCCCTACTTTAGAAGAGGTATGTCTCTTGACGTTTTGTTTCCTGTTAGAGGTAAAAAGTTAGCTTTTGAAACAAGATTATTCTACATGATTTTTTAAATACAGTAAATCAGACTGTAAAAAACAAAAGCCTTCTAAAGAAAGGTTATGGCTCTCAAACTACATGTTGGGATTTTTTTGGTAGAGGACAATCTGTTACTATTTATTAAATTAGTGTTTTGAACAGCCTCCTCCCTTTCAAAATACTTGCCTCCTGACTTGTTTTGTCCCCATTTTGAAGTAGTTGTAACTTGTATCCTGTGTTCGCTTTGTAAGTTAAGAGTGTTGCGCTGTTTGATAATTTCTTAAATCTTTGTAGAAAGTTGTGCAATGTCATGTAATAATCTGAGGTCAAAACAATTTTCCTTATTTATATTGAGGTGAGGTGTTTCAATAGTTGTGATCCTATCAAAGGAGATACAGGATTACAGTTCAGCAATAAGGCAAGTCCTACCATTGTGTTTGGAGAGAAAATAAAACCCCAAATATTTTAAATTTTTAGGTGATTAATATTTTATTCTTGTATCATCTTTCTTACAGTATCAACACTACAAGGGCAGCGACTTTGACTGCGAATTAAGACTTCTCATTCACCAGAGTTTGGCAGGGGGAATTATTGGTGTCAAGGGTGCTAAAATTAAAGAACTCAGAGAGGTACTTGCTTCCTGTTATTCTGAGATTTGGGTTTTGTTCAATAAAGAACTTAGTGATTTGTGTTCATAAGGGGAAAGTGTAAGTATTGTATGTGCGGTAATTCCTTCAAAACATCCTGCGTACATGGTTTTGATGTTCTGAGATTAATCTGTGAGTTGCAGCTTTCTTGCAAATCCTCAGAAGTAAAGTAATTTGTGATAGAGCCTAGGACTTCTTACCAAGCTTCTAGACCATAGTCATGGTAGAATAAGAGAGGATTTTTTTTTTTTTTTAATGGCATTCATCACTCCTTCTAGAATGAGCTGCTACATGGGTAGACTAGATTTATTCATGTGGTTAGACATGCAGAGTGGTTTAAGGTGAATATGTCTCCACAAACTCTGATGATGATAATTCAGTAGTGTCTGAATTTTACTGTAAAAGGTGTTTATTTTTATAATTTTTTGGTTCTACCTTCTAGAAGACCATTGGTTTTTTTTCAGTGAAGGAGTGAGATTTTTAAAAGCTAATGGTGTCTATGAATTCAAGACACCTCTGTTTTCTGTCCTTTCTTGGCAGTGTGTCACTTTCAGGTCAGTTCAGGTATAAGCTCGTACCTGTTTGCATGAGTTGGGAAAGGCAAGGTAACTAGACATAAACCTGGCAACATCGCTGTCTTGTGTCCAAAGCGTGTTTTCTTGATGTGAAGGTTAATACAACCTGTAAACTCACAATGTGTGGTCCTTTTGCTAGTATTTAATTAAATGATGGTGTAGACAAGCCATAATTGAAAGAGGAGAAAAATTGAACTTTTTTCTTCTTTTGTACAAGACTTTAAAAAAACATAATCCTAAACTTAAATTTGTTGTGAGAACTTGAAAGCAAGAGTGCAAATGGCTGGGAACTTAATTGTCTTTTGGATTGTTTTGGGGTTTTTTTATTTTTTAGTGGGTCTATAAAGTTGTTTAAAATACTTGCTAGACAATCATGGTTCTTTCGTTTTTTCTTCAACAGAACACTCAGACCACCATTAAGCTTTTCCAAGAGTGTTGTCCTCATTCTACTGACAGAGTGGTGCTTATTGGTGGAAAGCCTGATAGAGTGGTTGAATGTATCAAGATTATCTTGGATCTTATATCTGAGGTAATGTATATCAAATTTATTTTATTCTCTGATTGGCATTCGTGAATGTTAGGGATCATTTGGGCGAAAAACGGGTATCTTTCAGTTTCTGTTTTGAACTCAGTACTTCCTGCTTTCCCATTAACAAAGTGATTTACTGTTACTAACTTTTGGAACTCTTTCCATTTTCTAGAATTGGGGTGCACCTTATGGGGGAGGAGGGAAGTAATTTTTGGTACCAGTGGGCTGTAATTCATGCTTTGCCTGTCATGAAGATGCAAAGTTGTAGAGGCAGGGAGACAAAATTTATTTGTCACTGATAAGTAACAGCAGTTTCTCCATCATAGTTTAGTTCCCAGGAAACACATCACTATCTCCCACATTGTGAAATCAAGAACATGTTCCAAATGCATAAATTCATAATTATACATTTAATATATTAATTTGATTAAATACACCAATAGTAAATACGCTAATTGAGTCGGGGGGGATTGTTTTTTTGTTTGTTTCAGTCTCCAATTAAAGGACGGGCCCAGCCTTATGATCCGAATTTCTATGATGAAACATATGACTATGGTGGCTTCACAATGATGTTTGATGATAGAAGGGGACGTCCAGTAGGCTTTCCAATGCGTGGAAGAGGAGGTTTTGATCGAATGCCCCCTGGTCGTGGTGGACGACCTATGCCTCCATCAAGAAGAGATTATGATGATATGAGCCCTCGCAGAGGACCTCCACCACCTCCACCAGGTCGTGGGGGTAGAGGTGGCAGCAGAGCTCGTAATCTTCCACTTCCTCCTCCACCACCTCCTCGTGGCGGGTGAGTTGTTGCATAAATGCATTATACAAAACTGGCATTATGTACAATCTCCTGAATCATCATGTTTATCTTTCCAGAGTCTTTTCCACACTTCAGTGTTGGTAGTGATTATGCAGGGCTGTGTATTGAACCAGAGTATTTTGAAAAGTACTGGATTTTAGTTATTTGCTGCACTGTAGTAATCTACCAGGACTGTAGTCAGTAGTTATGAAATTCTTACGGCATTCAGTACTTGGCTAGAGTAGTTTGAAATTAAGTTGTGTGTGAACCATGAATGTGAAGATTTAATTTGGAATAGATAATCTAGTTTATAAGGCAATTCACGTGCTGCTGCTTTTTTCATTTCAGAGATCTTATGTCCTATGACCGAAGGGGCAGACCGGGAGACCGTTACGATGGCATGGTACGAGTTTAAAATTTGCCTTGTTGTGTTTCATAAGCACAGTTAGCATGCTCCCTGTCTGCAGATATTGTTGCTGAACACATGCACCTTAAGTGTGGGAACAAAATGTTTTGTTCATACAAATGGTGCCTCATGTGGAAGAATGGGGTGCAAGTGGTGTCTGAGACTTGTACCTGTTTTATTTCTTTTCCTGTCTGCCATCAAAAATGATATAGAAAGTTTGACTTTGCTCTGCCATGCAAGTTTTCTTGCACTGACCATCTTTCAGATTTTTTAATTGGGATGACAGAACTAGGAATTGGTAGGCTCTTTAGGTAAATAAAATGTATCAGAACAGTGTTCTCTGAAATTCGGTGATTCATACAAGCATTCTTAACACTGATGTTGGAAAACACGAGTATAGATAGAATAAAACAGAGTTTGCAATAGTATCTGGGGAGAACTCTAGTCAATCTGGAGAGTGGTTGCTTTTTCAGTTATTGTTTGTTTGCTGGTTTCTCTACAAAAAATACACTGTAATTCTAAATGTTTTGGAGCTAGGGCAACTACTAAGTTGAATCCTAAATTAAATTAGGTGAATTCAATCATATTAATGCTAATACTTGCTGAGGAAAAAAATTTCTCATAGTATATGGAAGCTTAAAAAAAGACTTAAAGATATTCTTCCATGTTCTCTTCTGAAATGTGACTTCCCAGCAGTCATCTGCTGTTGTATTAGATTACTCTTTCCTGGGAAGAGAAATCATATGTGTCTGGGAGGTGAATATCTGTAGTAACAATGTGCTTTCCCCCTCCATCTTTGGTTGGCACCTTTAAGATGACAGGGAAGACAAGATTTTTTTTTTCATTTAAGTGAATGGAAAAAGAGTGGAGAAGAGCTATGAAATGGGCTACTAAATGTGCTTTACACATTTCCTCCTTTTTGGGAGTAAGAGTTACTGGAAGTACATATTGTAAGAATGTCACATGTTTACTAGAAATATTAAAAGGAAAGATTTGCACATCATTACAAAAAAAAGTGTTACCCATGATACTCTACATGTTAAGAAACTGTAAGCATTGAGAAATACATCCGCAAGATTCCTTTTTATGTGTTCTCAAAGCTCAGTTTTTGTGTTCTTACATTTGCAACTAATAAAGCCAGTGCTAGAGCATATAAACTGAGCAGCCTGCCCTTCTCTGGGTATCTGGTTGAGCATGGTCTTACTGAGCTTGACTCCTGGGCAGTACTGTGTTCTATTTTTATTCCATTCCAGCTAGAATAGAAAATCTGTGCAGCCTGACTTTTGTCCGGTTGACCTTTGCTTTCTTGACAGGAGTTTCTACAAGTGGAGGCATCTCTCTTCATTTTTTCCTTCCAAAAAGCAATTTTATTTCCTTTTCACAGTGAAGCTGCTCATGACTTTGGCACCTTTATGGCCAAGTGTCATAACCTGCTTAAAGTGTGGACTGCTTCCCGAAAAAGACTGTATTTAGTTTTAGTTAACCATGATCGTAGTATCCTACATTGTGTAAGCAGGTAGGAAGTCTTCACATGGATTGTGAGGCTGGAGCTGGAAATGTCATGCCAGAAATGTCAGGTCTTCCTATGCTACCATTCGTTTCATATAGAAACTGTTTTCTAGCAAAGCATTTAAGCTGGAGTAAACCAACATCATTTTAGTTTGTGAACTAGGTAATACATGGGAAAGGCTTCTCTCAAAGAGCTCTTTCACACAGATTCTCTTTTACATAGCTGCAATAAAAGGCAAGAATAGATGCTTTTCTCAGATGCACGTGTCGAAAATCATGGAAATGTTGAATGTACAGATTTTTTTTTCAGTTCTCTTTTCCACTAAAGGCAGAACGATTGAGTGGTTCAGAACCCAACTGGATGCTGAAATATTATTTTTCTGGAATTCCAGAGATATGACAGTATTAACAGTCTTGTAAATGCTGAGATGAGAAAAAGCTGTTTTGATTTTAAAAGACAGGTTGATTCCTCTTGCCCATGTAGCATCACCCACTTAAGAAGATAATTTGGTAGCCTGGCTTGGAGTTTTAGTTTAATTCTGCACTGCTGTTGAAAAAATACATTTGTTTTATAATCCCTGTTCTGAAGCTTCTTCCTGAAGGACAGACTTGTATTGTTTCTCTCTTAACAGAGCTATATAATTCAGTGTGTAAATACCTCCAAATCAAATGCCTGTGGACCACAAGGGCTATTCTGACAGTTGAAAAAAACCTGAATGAATTTCCAGTATTTATTTTTTAACACCTTCATTGTCAGGGGTGTTTCAGATACATAAATGCACATAAATACCAGTGGGAGGGGTGGAAAATAAAGTGGACAAACATATAAAGTAATTTTATCCCCTCACTTCTTTTTCAATTAAATGATCAGGTACTATAATTTTCAAAGTCCTAAAAATGTTAATTTGGATTAATAGAGACGTAAATCAGGGTGTCTCCTTTTAAGTGGACTGTCTTTTTACAGACATCTGTGAGTGTCCACAGACTCCTCATGTGCTTTTGCTCCTTCAAATGCTTCCTAATTCTTGATCTTTTTTTAGACTTATATAAGGATGTGTACATACATGTTTCTTGTTTCTTATATATTTGTACGTACGTGTATAAAAAGTTGAATAAAGGCACAAGCACTTAAATTACAAAACATTCTTCATGTTTACAAGATATGACATTAATAAGCATGTGAAAAAAATCAAGAATGTGTGACAGCTCTTCTATTTATCCATTTAGATAGTGGAAGAAAGTGACAAAATTTCACTCTTCTAGGTCACTCGTTAAAAATAGAGAAAATTATGAAAAAATAACTTGACATCAGTTAGGATTGCATCCATTTTATTTCATTAGATGTAAAAGTTAAGCACTTTGCCTTATCCAGCCAGCCCATCATCTGGTTTCTGTTCTAGTACCAGTAATCACTAGCACAAATGAGTCTGTAGAGTAGAATATTTTGTTGCATATGTTAAGATACCCTGTTTGATGAAGCTGATTTTAGAGTGGACAAATAAACATCAATTGCTGCAACTGTAGAATTCTGAAAGAAAATGTTTTATATCATATGTTTTAAAAACATAATAAAATTTCTAATATAGTTAGGCAGCAGTAGATTGTTAGTCTAGTTATTGGCTATATGAGGTGTATATGGAAATGAATTGGTAGAACATGAGAAGCAGTGTCCTTCCTGCTTGACCTGCTGTTGGCATAGAGATAATCACTGTCAGTTACTTGTTTCAGTCTTAAACTTTCATTTTCTAACACATATCAGAAATAAAAGATTTTTTTAATAGATGGCAGAAATAAAGGCTTTTGATATAGAATAGCACTTGAAGGTGTTGTAAAAGAAAAAAAAAAAAAAAGCTTGTTCAAGCTTTGCTCTGCCATTAGCTGTCTGGCCACCTTTGTTACAGGAAAAAAGCTGTTTATACCACAGAAAGGGGAAAAAAAAGAGTGTGACCACTTACCATTCCCTCAAAGTGACATAAAAAGGAGCAAGTCTTGAAGGCAGTGTAAATCATGTACTTCTAAGTCTTTTCTGTAGTACAATGTTTTTGTTTACCCCTATGTATTGTATTTGCTTGCCAAGTTACTTGTAAGTCTGGATGACATGGACTTAATTTAGATTTCTTTACTCTTTCTCCTATTATATTGTGTCTGGAAGATGATGCAGTGTCATGTGGATGCCTGTGATGACATGCAGCCACCGGAGTTGGTGAGTGCACTCAACCTTCTTTTGAAAACTGCTTTATTGAACAGGTTAAGTAATAACAGGAATTTCTTGATCTTGAGTGTAAAAACTGGCAACTTGCACCTGTTGAAAATCAACTGCCCTTCTGGCTTGGGATCTAGTGGCAGTTTGCCTTAATAGTGTGTCCTGTGGAGGCAGATAAGTTAATAGAAATGTGGAAGTATGGAGCGGCACAGCCAAGAGAGGAGCTTCTCTGTAGCTCTTTTTGCCTCTTCTACACCCCATTTTCATGTTGTAACTGTTGCGCTGCAGGTGAATGCATTTAGGATATATATTTTGTATTAGCTTCATAATGTTGTCATATTTCAAACAGCGAATATTAAAAGTAGCTTCTTACTTACATTTTTGGATAAATTACTATGCTTTACTTACAATGCATTTGAAGATACACCATTTGATCAGATAAGTTTTGGAAAAGGAAGTTAATGGGGTTCATCAGGTGTTCATGCTGTCTAGAAGATGGCAAAGTCCTGACAAATATTAAATGTCAGTTCTTACCTTACATAAACACAGCAAATGGAACTGCTTAACTCATCTGCTGTCTCAAGTTTATTTGCTGTCCTGTAGTCTGGGGAGACAAAAACGATCATGGAAAGTATTGTTTTTTTAAAATGGATTAGCCCAAAAAGGGATCCCATGGCAAATAGCAGCAGTAATATGTCAGTGTGTGTGCAGGATGCTGCTCTGATGAGCCTCTGAATTCAGTCTTAAGCAGAGTCCTTCATTCTCTTTTTTTTTGGACTCTGCTACAGGCTCTATTTTGTTGTATTACAATTTGTATTGCTAAGTAACGTGATTATGCAATATAGGTTGCTTAAAGACAGGATAAGCTCAACTCTTTGATCTGAGTAACTTCCATTTTAATCTTCTAAAAAGGTAGCAGGTAAATAGTATTTTGGCGAAAATGTTGCATTGCCACTTCTGCAAACAAGTAGTTGTGGTTGGTTGAACTTGGCTGGCTGTCAGGTGCCCACTCAGCTGCTCTCTCACTCCCCTTCCTCAGCAGGATGAGGGGAGAAAGTAAGATGGAAGAGCTTGTGGTTCAAGATAAAGGCAAGGAGATCACTTATTAATTAGCTTCATGGGCAAAACAAAGATTATTTGGGCTAGATTAATTTATTGCTACCTAAAAATAGAGTAGCATGGTAAGAAACAAAGAGCAAAACTAAAAAAAAAAAAACACCTAAAACCAGCTTTTGCTCCACCCTTCACTTTTTCTCAGGCTCAACTTCACTCCTTCATTCACAACTCTACTTCCTATGCCGTGACTGTTG
>NW_010117211.1:0-9127 GCF_000699245.1 Pterocles gutturalis
TTTAGCCGCGAGGATACTGTGGGAGACGTAGTGCCTGGAAATTTTATGTTGTGGAGACTGAAGACAGTGGTGAGGTTTCTTCCAATAATACTGAGCTGCAGCACACTGATCAGATCACACTCTCAAGGATGCAAGGGTCAGATTTTCACATTTATAACCTTTTCGTTCCCTAGGATCTTCCACAGCTTACTCAGCCATACATCACAGGATCTGGCAGTTTTCTACCTCATTCCAGGAAAAGAGCTCTGTCCTTATTTGTAAATAATGCAAGCATTTCCATGAGTGTCAGATAAGCTTCAGTTTGTAATTGGTATTCTAGCTCCAGGGCTCCTATGAACTTTCAAAATCGCTCTTCAGCCCTGAAAAGAAGGATACTAACCCCTAGAATTATCTAACAATTTTTCTTGACCTAACAGTGTCAGCTATACTAAATGAGTGATGATTCTGGAGAAACAAAGGTAGAACTAATATTGTGAAAACACACACTTAACCTGGAACCTAATCCACAGTGCATCGCTAATTGTCTCACTGTAGTCATTATTATAGCACATATCAAAAGAAATCCCCCTGTCCCCTCAATCTACTTTGCAGAGCATAAACCACTAAAACCCACCAGCAACAGTGAAGTGTTTCTACTTCTTCCTGACAATAGTCTTAACCTTGATCCTGAATTATTTCTGTATTTCCACATGCAATATGACAAAACATGAGGAACTTGGAGATTTTTAACAACTGGAATTTAGGGGGAAGCCTGGATAGAAGCAACAGTCTTCCATTAAAACTACAGCAAATTCTCAGGAGAGTGTGAAAGTACAGTTATTCAGGCTTGTGTTTGGGAAGATCTGAAGTGTCAACCCTTTCATTATCCTTTGTCAGAATAAATGATGTAATTTCTGATCAAAAAGAACTCAGCATCTCTGATTCGAAGACTTCCAGAAAGTGTTTTATTTCAGTGCATTTCTGTCTCTGTGGACCAAAGGAGAAGCTGATTTTGAAATGTTTTAGCCTTCCAGGGATGAAAGCTGTATTTCTGGACCAGCTGTACCGAACATGCTGTGTTCCACTTGGTCTTTGTGCTGGGAAAGAACTTTGAAACCACCTCTCAGACACACAGAATGAAGCCAGTCCAATTCTGCTTTTTTGTCATGGAGTTTAGGATCGCATAGGGCTGACACCAAACTGAGAGGGTTTACATCAGAAATAACAGATGGCAAAAGGGCTGCCACTGCTATCAACTCTGTCCTGACACCAACTCTTGAGTCTGAACCTGCCTGTCACCAGGACAGCTCCAGTTTACGGCTGTTAAAGCTGAAAGGATGTATTTTTCATGTCAGCAAAGCAGAACAGTTGGTATTTTTTCCAGAGCAGAGATTATAGCAGGCTGCCAGGCAGCCATCAATTCTGACACGCCATTCGGAGACTCCCTGTTGCTGCATACCAAATGTCTAATCCATGGCTCAGGAAAGAACTGGAAGGTAGACTACCAGCTGACATACATGTAATAAGCTGGTATTTCTGCAGCACGGTGATTTTTCTAACAGTTCTTTAAAGATTATAAAGTATGCCTAGCAGTTTGCTGGAAATGCTGAGATTTAGCCAAGATTTAGTCTCATATATACACTGATGGGAGCTAAGCATTCAGGTATATACATTGAACAACAAGTTCTACAGATACTTCAATTGGCCTAAAACATTTCAGTTTGCAGATTAAAATGGACACAGGCAATATTATAAAAAAGGAGGACAGTAATTTTCTGCTCTTTTTCCTCTTCGCGGGAGGGGAAACAGTGAAGAAGGTTTCTCATTAAAGGGTAGACTTGGGCAGGGAGACTATCCTTACAGAAGTCTATAGATCTGGCTAGGGACTACTGAATGTTAAGTGAAAGCTACAGCATTGCATTTGAAGTTAAAACATATTTCAAGACATGTCAGTGAATTGCTCTGGTACACTACCAACATTTGTTTAGCAGGTTGTGGCTAGAAGAGAACGCAGTCTGCCTAAACAGAATCAGCCCTTCCCTCACCATCCTGTTTTCTCACAAAGGCAGCATTGCCCTTAATAGGTCACTGGATCCACTTTTCTATGGAGAGGAAAACATCCCTCGGAAACTGCCTTGGCTGCTGGTTGTTCAGGCACGTGTACAGATAACTCTCCTGCTTGTACCCTCAGAAAGTCTCCATAAGGCTGACTCCTACTGTTCTGGGCCATCTGGATACATCAGTTCTAAAGTACTGTAACAGAAAAGCAGTCCATAATGTACTGGAAGACAAAATGCAGTGCTAGCTGGGCACCAGAGATGAGGTAAATTAAGTATCCCTCAACAGTTGTTGTGTGCCACTCGTACTGTGCACATAGGATGTGTGGGTATTTAACTGCTCTCACTTGAAACAAGACTTCATTGACCAGATGGTCCCGATTGTTTAAGAGTTAATTAAAAAAAAATCCATATAAATCCTGATTAATCTATGTGGTTCTCTACTGCAAGAAAAGTATTAGGTCAAATAGGTCACTTGTTACACCTTAAAGATCTTCCAGTGCCCCAGTGAAACCCTTAGACTCTGCAGGTCTCCAACAGCCTTGGTTCGAGTCCTGCCACTGACAAGGCAGCCTTTTAACAACACTAGGAGGGATAAAATTGCAGCAGCTATTATTTTTCATTCTTTACTTAAGAAAATGACGCAACACATCTTCCCTTGAAGTATAGTGTATAAAACACACTGTGCAAATTGCATGTCTTTCTTTGTGGTATTCAGGTCTAGTAACCAAGTAAGAAGGGCCATGCAGTTACTGGAGGAAGCTCTTACACTGTTATGTGTCTGAAGCAATTCCCTGTCTCTCTTACAGAGGGAGGCAGTGAACATACCCCAGACTAATTTTCTGTCTGATGTAATTCCAGTTAACAATAGAGAATTACAAGATTACTCTGATACAAATGTATTAGTGGGAAAAAGGGTCATCTGCTGCCTCCTCTACCATTTTCCTCACAGCATTTCTGTCACCCTGATTTGCTGTTCTTCTGTCTACAGAAGCAAAGGGTAATCCCATTGTGCAACTACCTCCTTCTCCAGTAATTAATTTGTTGCTTGAAGGAACAAAACTAAATGACTTAATTTCATTTTGAAATAAACTTTGCTTTACAACTCCTTTTGTAGAAACTAGAAAGGAGCTGATTCTCTTCTGGATCATGTTGTTCTTTCTTAGCATTGTGTGTTTGGTAAATTATGTTAGCAAAGCATTAAGTTGGCACAGGATATATGATACACCCCCAACTGTAAAATCAAAGCTGTTTGGCTGGATGAATAAAGGATATAGCCCCCACCCCCTCTATGCATGACATTCAGGGAAGAGCAAAAGCACAGTTTGGCTGTGTTCCCTAATTTGTCATTAAAACCTATAGACGTATTCTACAGCAAATTTCTTTTGACTGATGCTAGATGCCTGACTAATTCTGTAGGCTGAGATCAGAAGTGACAAATATATAAAAATTTGCATTGAGTCAGTTTTAATATGACAGATATTGTACTTTCTCCTCTTGCATCAGAATAAACTCACAGAGGTTACTTTCAAGAGTTTTGCTCAGCCTCTGCAAACTCCTGCCAACTGCATAGACTGGATGGCCAATAAGAAATCCAAGATAATTGATTCAGGATTCAGCCCCGATATATTTCCTGTCAAAAGGAACAATTTCAAAACTTCCTCAGGGTAGGACCTCTTTAGCATGCCTCACTGGATAAATTTGGCCGAGATACTCAATCCACTGAAGAGATATGTTGTCATGAAACACCTCTTTTGCTACTCCCATAAAGCACCTCTGGATTTCAGATAAATTCAGATGCCCCAAAGAAATATATTTCCATTAAAATAGCCAAAATTTTCTTTTGGACCAATTTGTTGTTGAATAACTCTTTTTTCCTGTTCAAGTTTTCAATGAACAAGGATTTGTAGATTATGAAATGCCAAGCTAAAAGCATTAAAGGGGCTTTTTATCATTTTTATTGAAGTTCTCTCTGAAATCCTCTACTCCATCTTTGAAACTTACATACATAGTATTTTACATAGCAGCATTCATCCATACTGAAGACCATAAAAATGTAGTTATCTTAAAGGGACCTGTCAGGGACTGGACCCCTACCCATCCCCTCCTGGAGGATCCATGTTTATGTCTCAAACAATGAGCAGCCACCAGGAGGCTTGGGCAGAGCACTCAGACAAAACATTCCTAAAGAAGAGACACCACCATGTCTAGGAA
Organism: Pterocles gutturalis; assembly: GCF_000699245.1. Lineage (NCBI taxonomy): Eukaryota > Metazoa > Chordata > Aves > Pterocliformes > Pteroclidae > Pterocles > Pterocles gutturalis. The sequence goes on from NW_010117211.1 coordinate 4,251, forward strand.
CATTAGCAAGTTGTTAATATCTGTCGAGGTGGGGCATGGGCACTGAGGGCTGGAGTCACCTCCTCGGTGAAGAACCAGCTGCCCCTCCTCATGAAGCTAAACTGGATGCAGGGCTGTCATGCCCCACAAAGGTCAACCCCAAAGGCGACCTGGATGCTGGGCCCCCCTGGCGGGGCAGTCCGGGACCGGACTGGACTGTATAAAGGGTGAGCTCGAACTGTACTCCCTGCCAACCCATCAACCCCCGGGTCGACCCATCACCACCCCACACACAGAGTTTCTGTCTGAAACAAAGACTTCTGCCTGAAGAGAAGACATGTGCTGGAACAAGGGATTGGTGATGTTCTCTGTGTCTCTGTTTGTGTGTCTCTGTCTCTTTAACTCTGTCTTTCTGCCCTCTTTCTTACTTTTTAAATCCTTTGTGCTGTCTTATAATTGATAAGTGTGATTTGGTGCTTTACTCTGAGAAGTTGATTCATGATGGTTTTGCAGTTGCTGAGGTAAATAAACTTGTGTTTTATTGTTTCCTTGCATCATGGTCTGACTCCACCTAGCCGGTGCTCCTTTTCGGGGAATCACAAAAAACCTATTGCGACTGTCCACTGGAGTGGGGTGAGACAGGACCCTCCACCTTATCTTGCTCACCCTAGCAATGAGCAAATTCTTCAGAAGCAGGTGTAGAAACCCACTAGCTGCAGTTACCTGCAGCACTGAACCTCAAATTCAGCTGTTTTAGCCCTCAGGGAAGCTCACATGATAGGAAACTGCAGGGTTTTTTGAGAGCTTTGATACAATTCTTTCAACATTTTAAATATCCATGGATAGTGTTAGGACAGGGTATGGCAGAGGACTCCCAAATTCGAGGGAAATGGAATGAGGATTTGGCTCCATTTCAGGTAATGACTCATAAAGCAGGTCTGGACTCAGCACCTTGGACAGGGGAACAAAGGTGAGTCAATGGTCCTTGGAGAGCAGCCGCCTTCTCACAAATGAGCACACACATGGACCGAGTGGTGCTTCTTCCCAAAAGAGAGCAACCCATGGGGCTTTCTTGGTCAGGAAAACTCCAAGAAGTCCTAGCGGTTTGACACCAGCAATAGGGATGTTAGGGAGTAAGTATGGAGAGAAAAAGTGTGTTAAACATGAACATGTTCTCCAAACCACCTGCATTACTGACAGGTTTAGTAAGACTCTGCAGCAGCTGCAATGTAGAGGCAGTGAGGTGAGGAATGCTTCTTAACCACCACAGCCGTATACTGTTTCTAACATTTCAAGTCCACCTAGGGATAAGCAATATGAAACAAAAAATAGAAGTAGAAAAATCCAAGAAAAATAAGGCACATGTAGTCATAGAGTTACTACTTCTGCAACTCATGATAGCACAGCAAAATAGTACATGGTGATAACATGTGAGTTTTAAAAAAAAAAAAAAGAAAAGAAAGCAATTAATATGATAAACTCAGAAAAGGGAGATATCTAAGTCATAAAAGGGCTTAAGACTCAACGAGTTCTCAGGAGAACAGGTAAAGAGTACACTGAAATGCTCTAGAATTTCCTAGGTGTCTCAATCTCTTGCTTTTTTGGATAGCATGCTTCAGGAAAACCAAAACCCCAGTTGCTTTGTCAGTCTGGTCATTATTTATAAACCTGAGCTTACTCACTAGAGAGGAACAATTAACCTTCCAGCACAAGTACCAACTCATATACTTAAGAAATGGCATAGAATGGGTGATGTGCAGTATGAAATTTAACAACACAAATGTTTTAAGCTCTTGAACAGACTAATGAAGATAGTTACTAAGACAAAAAGACATATTCATTGAGGGTTCCTGCTTAACCGATCACACCAGTCTAACCACGAGAATAGCCTCCTCATTATGTATTGCAGCATATCACAATAAGCTGACATCCACTGAAGTAGAGAACTTCAGTCTGAAATACTTCTAAAATATGTATTTTTTCTGAAGAACTGCTTTCAGACTACATACCTGCAAAGCAATATGGTCAAACAGTGTAATTAAGCAAATGGGATCAGAGATCTGACAAATGCCTTCAGTCCCATGGCAGTTTACCGTAATTTACTTGGCAGGAAATACTGACAGCTTAGCTAGTATCTAGAGTGCAGGTTTGAGTTTCATCAGTGCAGCGAGTCTGGGCATTCTCCCAAAGGACTTCACCACACTTGAGAAGAGCTTTATGTAATGCAGGGACAACCATCAGTGAAGACATTTACGACGTTCTGGAAATCAGTTCATGCTGTTGATATGCATGTCTGTAAGAAGGGTCAGACTGTTTTGTTGTGAGTTTTTTGTTGTTGGTTTGTTTTGGTTTGTTGTTGTTGTTTAGTCTTAGAGCAGCACTTGCCAACAGTGTTATGCCACAATCAGGGATGGTTTGAAAAAATTTCTGTATCTGTTTATTTGCAAGACTTTTAAGGAAGATTAGCAATAGTTACATACAAAACCTTGAGGAATTTTGTGTCAGAAGGAAATCTAATAAAATACACCTTGAATTTTGAATTCAGGCAAATGCATTTTTTACCTTCCCTGAGAAGGGAAACAAAGCTGCTATCACAGCAGAATGTGTTAGTGTTCCATTTCAGAGCTATATGTAGAGAGACTAATATCTTTGCAGAGAAGTCAATAGTAAGCCGCCCAGAAGACAAAAAAATAGAGCTCATGTGGTGGTGCACAAACACACACACACACATATATATAAAAGTTTAAATTGCAAAGAGCCTGAAGGAAGTTGGCCACATTTCCATTTTAAGTAGAAAAACCCATTCCACAGACTAGACAATTATTCCCACAGGGTGAAGGCTTGAATATTTTCTGTGTATTCACTCAGTATTTTCTAAACTTCTATTATGATTCTGAAATATGATACAGGGCAGAAATGTTTCAGTATATGTTTGATATTCTAATTAATGAGGAAGAAACTGAAGAAGATACTGCATTAGTGCATTCTGAGGGATGCAGTGGATATGGATAGTTTGACTAAAGACCTGAATCCTGGCCTAATTCTATTACTATGAGGAATTTAATTACTTTCTGCTGTTAGAGAGGGCATGCAAAAATGTCCGACAGACTGAGATCTGCATACTCAACTCCCATAGCTAGGTGAGGAAATACCACCTAAAGGATGCTGCCTCTGAAATGATCTATTATGATGTATTAACCAAAACTTAAAAATCTAGAGAGAGGACTAAGAAATATAGAACCAAAGGGATCTTCAAATGAGTGACTGAAGCTCTAGATCAGTCAGATCATCTAGATCATCCAGATCAGTTTAACTTGGTTTAAGATACAACAGCTGGGTGTGAGCTATACCCAGACTATTTAATGCGAGTGCAAAATTTGCTGTAATGAAACAAAGCAGAAAGTTTTTGTGGGCAGTAGAAGGTTTTAGACTGTGGTTAACTTTTTTCTCTACTGCCTTTTTCACAATGTTTTCCTGAAACTGAAGCTCTTCCACAAGCCATTGTTTAGAATTTCGCTTACAGAGGGAGCTACAGACTGTATCAGTGCCAGGAACCTCATCTGCTTTGAGATGTACCTCCTCTGGTTGAGCTTTACATACTTATTACAAAATTGCTGATCAATTTCCTTGAAACAGATGTGAATAGCAAATAAACAGAACAGGTAAAAAAGAAAGAATGTGCTTCTCACATTTTCAAAAATTGCCTAACAATCTCAATCACTCTCCAAGTGTCAGACACATTTCCATGGATTTCAAATAAATTAGACACAGAAACTAAAGGGCTAAACTTCAGCTTGACTTTACACTCACTTTCTACTGATGCTTCTAAGTAACTACATGTTTCTGTGCCCTGCAAATGAGGGGTCAGGTTCTCAATGTCCTCTCCTTTCTCCCTTCATCAGTTCCAACACTGAATTCCTGGAGGAAAAATCAAGCACCAGCCTGCTCTCCTGAAGTACACATCTTCAAGCAGTGAGAACACCTCTCAGCGCAGTAAGACAGCAGTGGGGAGTGACCCTGAGTTCGCTACAGCACTCTACAGAGTAACAGACTTCAGGACACAACTTCAGCTTTGGGCAGCTGGTTTCTGGAGCCATCTAAACTTCACCCTTTGAGGCCTGAGGCATATCACCTTCTCTCCTCAGTTTACACCATCCTGTCACATTGACTGCATGTTTACACTTCTGGGTGGTAATTTAGTACTAATTTTATACTAATAGGTATAGGAATACAAATGACAACTATTGATGATAAGGACGAACATTGCATATCTAGCAATACCACATCTTTAGACACTACTTGTGGGTTGACTGCATTTTGCCTAGCGCTGGTGGGACAGGCCAGGATGGGACAGGCCACCAAATATGTCAGGATAGCAGAATGGACGCAGAGCTTCTGCCTACCTACTTCATATATACCAGAGTCAAGCTAGCCAAGGAGGAGTGCCGTGTGTGGAGCACTAGGTCTTGATGGGAAGGGGAAGAAAAGCATATGCCTATGTCCAGGGATGCCACAAGACTAGAGAGAGTGGAAGAGATTAGTCTTCTACAGATGCACCCAAACAGAGCAGCTACAAATGGACAACCTACATACTTTAAAAAAAGCAACTGTTAAAATACCACTGTCAAGAGGAATGCTGATTTTTCTGTACCTAACTTTCAAAACAAAAGAAGGAAATTGATAACCCCTCTCCCCCGACCCTAGACAAGATACTTTGGCACCACTAAGCAGTGCCAGACAGGAAAAGGGGAGCTGGGTGGAAGACAGATTCAAATCGCCGAGGTCAGCAGCTTGGAGCCGGCTCAGCCAGCAGCGGACCGACTGATCTCAAGGTACAGGGGGGTTTCGGGAGTTTCCTTCCAGAGGGAAACCTCGGGCAAGGGGCGTAAGCCGACTCC
>NW_010117212.1:0-26105 GCF_000699245.1 Pterocles gutturalis
GAGGGCAGCGGAGGCGTCCCCGCAAGGCCAAGGCGCATCGCCGCCGGGGTCACCGGGGGAAAACAAGGCACAGTGCTCCCACATTTCCCCCGCCCCCGAAAGGAAATTCGGTGTCGAAGGAGACACTGAAACATTAAAATATTGTGAAGTCATTTTAGTGCCACCATCAAATCAGTGCAAGGGAAAAAAAAGGAGAAACCCTCAGACGTTGTATAGCAATGAATGCGAATAATGTGCTGAGTCTGGGCGTGTGATCCAAAATTATTTGGGTTTTGTATAATTTTGACTACATTTGATATTCAATATCATCCGCTTAATAAGCGGATAAACTACAGCTCCCTGGATCCTCGACTGGGCAGTACCAAAGCACTCAACCAATCGCTCAGAAACTGTCAGAGGAAACAAAATGTTGCCAGTGTGGAGCACTTTGGTTTTGGCACGTGCACAAGGATGGGGCTACCTCCCTGCACTGGCCATGGCAGCACCCCGGCACCAGCTGCCTGAGCGACCTGTCCTCTGCGCTGTACAATGTCACCGATTTGAGGGGGGGAGGTTATCTATCTAGACATAGAGTTTTATGTACATATATTTGTGCATGTTTGCACATACACACTCTCACATCATCCCCTCGAGAGACCTTGCCTTATCCCACGTCACGGTTACTGAAGTAGAACCTGTTGGTCTCAGTGTGTTACCGCAGCGGGACAGACAGCTCCAGTGCTCACAGTGATCATGTCTGGGCATTTGGCTACAAACATCACCTGTGAACAAATTCTCCCAAAAGCAGGCTGAGGTTCTTCACACTTTAGAGTCAATGAGGGTCCATGTGGAGTTACCCTTTAGGACAATGCCATACCCTCCTGCCTAATAAACAAATGAACAAAACCCCTTGGCAAATCTTGCTAGTCTGCTGCGTTTTTCATTAGCATTTTTTTTTAACTTTTATAACCCCAAATAAAAGTTCCAGGCAAGGACGAGGGGTGTGTAAACAGGACTGCATGAGAAGACAAGTTAAAGTCTCACCCTTGCAGAGTTTTCCTGTTTATATAACGCTCATCAGGGAGCAGATTCCTCGGATGAAAAGTTATCAGCAGTGTTCATTACAAACAACTGTATTTGGCAATTGTTATGCATTGCAAAGCTATAACTGTGCAGAGCCAAGCAAACTATTTCCAGTTTTATAAATATCTCCTGTTACATGGGGCAAGTGCAGTCCAGTGGTGTAAGCACAGAGATGCTGCGAGTTCCCAGATGACATGACCTTCAGCAAATTACCACAGTTACCACTGTTCCAGTACCACCATACGTCAAACCGGGTAGCACCTAACTCGTCCTTCTAAGGTGAAATAAGGACTACAAACCTACTGCTTGTAAAGCTCTAAAGCTAGAAGATGCTACACACAGGTTTTCATTAAATAATCTGTGGGAAAATGGCACCTTACTGTACCTACAAATGGAGCTTCTTAAAGTGACACAGAAATTTTTTCCAAGCAGTTAAATCAAAACATCCAGTGCATGCAACCCATCAAGATGAAGAATGGCACTTTCTTGTTAGTTTGTAATCACTGTTGAAGCACTTTTTCACATGATGCCACACTCGCATCTCAGAAATGTTAAAGGAGTTTTCTATTGACATGCCGAACACAAGTAGTACATGCTTTTAGGTGTCACAGCTAATAGTCCTCACTGCTTGTATGAATCAATAAGGAGAAACTAGACTGACAGATGGATGTTTTGTTGCCCAGAATGTTATTATTCTGTTACCTACTATATAGCTCAACAAACCCACATAGAAGGAATATGGAATATTTGCATTATGGATTTACCTTGCATTTTATAAAGTATATTTCTAAGCCAACAAAGGGTTACTGCATTAATTATAAAGCAAATGGGGAAGGAACAGCAAGAATCACTTCCAGGAAAACTAAGATCAATAGGTGGATAACTAATACTGAGAAACAAAGGTAAAGCACACACCTCATTACAATGTCTAAAGTACAACTTCAGCAACCTCCTTTACCAACTTGCTGAGGAAGTGGTTTTCTATGTCTACTGCTAGCTTGTTTTCCTGTTTTTTCCAGGAAGAATATTTCAATGAATTCATTGCTTACAATTCAAGATGCAAAGCATCAGGACAAGAAAGCTAAAGAAACATCCCAGTTTATACAAACAAAGGGCTTCTGTTATTTCTTTGCTGCCTTATGCATGGATTCATTGAGGCATTTAGAAGACTCCTTCCACTAGGATGTGATATTCTGAATGCCTTTTCCAGTCTGAACCTTAGAATTTTAATTTCTAAACCTTGAGACCTACCCTGCACAAGGGGAACAAAGTTAACATTTCCGTGCACTTGAGAAAATATGCCATTCAGGTCGATGAATATCACTACAGGATACAATGTTAGCTCAAGTTTCTCACACTTTTTTTACTGCACAGGCTGTGTTGATAGAGTGCATTTGAATTTACACAAGACATCTAACTTAGCAAACCACAGCACCTTGAGGAAAGGCAGCATTGTGTGGAGTGAACTTGACATGCGTTAGATAGCATAAACACTGATTCGTGGGCTCATTTTTCAAACCAGAGTTGTTAGTGATGAGATGCTTTGTCAAAGCAATGAAAGAGACTTCCGGAGGGAACTGTGCAATTTGGAAATGTTTGGACCAATCGTGAAAGGACTCTGTGCAGGAGAGAGGATCAGGAATTTTTTTAGATCCACCTTCCAGCCAGAGGCTGTGTACAAGTGCTGAACTTTCTTGCATGGATAAAGCTTGGGAAGGGCTGTGTATTAGACCAACATGAGCACTCTATCCTATTTGAGAATTTCCATATATTATTGGTTTTCTTTAGTCATTCAGCCACCTCTTGTCTGGGCTGTTATTTCCATTTGGAAACAAAACAGAACACTACCAGCACCTAGCAAGCTCACCCCTGCAAGACCCTCCAAAATCCACTAGCAAAATTGTGTCATTATTCTTATATAAGTAAGCTTGTCTGAGGAAAAAAACATTAGCCTGACTGACCATCCTTCAATATTTAAGTGGATTAACTATGAGGTGGAAAACTGCAGAAAAAACTAACAGAACTGGGGCAATGTTTTCTATAACATTAGTGAAGATGAAAGATCTGCGCAGGTCTGTATTGTACCTTAAAACATTCAAGGATAGGAATGGGGAGGGCTGCAGAATGGCTCTGCAGACTCCAATCTCTTTTGTGCAGCACAGAGAGACTGAACCTCAAAAGGACAAGTAGGAGAGAGCACCTAAATCAAGCTCTGCTAGAGGGTGATAAAAAATAAGAGCATATCTTCCCATATCACCTGGAGCAGTAGCCTAAGAACACTAATCTCCAGTACTAATAGAATTTAAGTATACCTGAAGTATTTTTTAAATTCCATTACAATATTGTTGACCTGATGTTATGGCTTGTGGGCAACGGTATACAGCAGCAAATACACTGAATAAGACCCATACTGATGCTGGCAAAATGGTGTTGAAAAAAACTTTTAATGCATTAGCCAAGGAACTCTGATACTTCATTCAAATGTTTTTGATACAACATGCTATGATCTTTAAGCCTTCCTGCTTACTGTATCTTGTACTTAAGAAGTCTTCTTTTCCTGTTAGACAGTACTAACCATGTTTCTGGCAGTAACAGTAATTTCTAGCCTTTCTGGACCAAACTGGAAAGACAGGCAGCTTTCTGCAAGTCATGCAAGGCTCTCGCCATGTCAAAACACATCTGAAATGCTGGTACCACTTTTACCCCAAGAATGACCCGTGCAAACATAATTGAAGTTTGGTCTGTATCTTGAAGGGAGAATTGGACATGCTTCATGATGTAGTAGTTAGAAAATAATAACAATGATATTTAAATAAAAGTCTAGCAACACAGTCAGATGTCAAAAAGGCATTCAGACTTGTGGTTTCAAAACAGCAAACCTGCTCCCTTGTGCAGCTGAGATGTTAATGACAGCCAACAGGTACTGCAATAATGGGAACAGAGAGGCTTGCATTTAGCCAAGGGGTTAATTCTGGAGAAGAGGAAGAATAGGTTTTTTGGAATGCAAAGGTACAGCTCTGTCCCTTGTAAATCACCCTATTTCTCCTAAGCTTTGGGGGAAAAAAAAAAAAAAAAAGTCCAGATCCAGCCGGAGTGGCCAGGCATGCCCCCAGGAACCTCCAGAGCTGCATTGTAGGGGATGGTCACTCCCAAAGAGATGAGGCTGTACGTGCAAGCTGAAATGATACCTCCTTTATGGCACTGCGCACAGGGCCCACAGAGTACTACTTTCCTTAAACATACTGAAAAAACAACAACAAAAAAGTGCTTTCTTGTGTTCACATGTTACAATTTGTACCCGTTGCCTCTTGTCCTGTCACCAGGATCAGCAGGACATCCTGCTGATAGCACCAGCTATCAAACAGGATTTATCTTGTATTTCCTTCCAGAAATGTATAGACTTACTCATATTTATCATGACTTCTACTGTTTATCTATATTAGTACTCAGGGCCCCATTTAACACCAGGTGTCCCTTGCATACTATTATCAGGTAATCTCTGAAAAGAAGGACAACTTCTGGTCCAAACAAGTGTGTATTACTTAAGCCAGTATACCTTAAAAAAGAACAAATACTGAAAGGATAAACAAAAACAGGTGCAGGCAACATCAGTAAGATTTCTTAGTTGCACAGGCCAGCTGTATGCAGGCTGTCATGCATATGAGTTATTTTAATGATCATTTGCTCTCAGCTAGTATTTCAACAAAGAAAAGCTGAGCAGCAGACCTGGAAAAAGAAGCAGCAGCAGAAAAAGTGTATCTGGGGGCAGACAAACCATTTGTCACAATAATTTGTCGTTGAACAAAATGAAGGGGACATAGGGTATTCTTTAAAAGGAGCCTAGATACAGGGAATAGGGATGCTGCAGAGGACAAAGTGAAAATAAAAGGCAAAATCAGGACATTGAAATATGGGGAAAGTTGGAGAAATTACTGCAAGATGATGGTGGTATTCTCCATGTGATGCAAAAGAAAGACCTAGGCAGGTATACTGGACAAGGCAGGCACTCAGGAACCTACAGAAGTTAAATTAATCTGCCTGGATGAAAGTTCTGTGGTGTGGACTGGAAAGAGCAGCCTACTTTCATGAAACATGACAGTGGAGCACCAGATGGATTCAGATGTAACAACAAGGTGAAGGAAAAATGAAAGACAAGTTAAAGCCTGAAGAGAGGTTTTGGCAGGATATTTTGTTAAACCGCTCTAGTCATGGTGAATAAGACTCTTCCTCATAAGAAGGCATGCTTAGATCTGGGTCTGAGCAGAGGCAATCTGGCTGTGATAAAGCAACATGTAGGGTAGAAAGTTTCCCTTGAAAGAAAGCCTCTCTTGTGATGGTCATGGTAGTCACACAGGTTTGCAGGAAGCCCTTCCAGTTGGTATTCACTGACATATATATAATATCACTTTTATACCATCTTCATTTTTTTCCTGATCCACATCATCCAAAAAACGTATTCTGTTCATGCAGTGCAAGGTGGCAAATTTTATTGAGGTCTGTATAGATAATCAGGGAGTAGTAACAGTACATCCTTCATTCCTCTATTAATTGGAACCTGGGTGAGCAGAGACTTCAAAAAATCCATTTTAGAATACATTAGGACCAAAAAACACTTTATACAATGTTGTGGTGACCAGTGTCCAGATAGGAGAATCTTTCTCTTGTCCATCTTCAGTGCTTTCCAGTCTTCTGCTACCCAAGATGTTACTTAGAGTTCGCAAGAAAACCCACTGAATAAAAAATTTCAGGGATGTATTTGTCAGTGTACATTTTCATTCATTTTCCAGCTGATATCCATGATGTGTAGGTTACACCCTTGTTTGTTCTACTGCTGAATTGATCCATCTTTGTCCACCATGTTCACATGTAGGTGAAAATCAAGCAAAATTCAAAAACTGCAGTATGCCAGCACAGTATTGTACATCAGCATTTCTGAAACTACAGGTCACAATGATAAATAAGATTTTTTTTTTTAATCCAGAGATCACAGGTATAGTCCTGTGAAACTCATGCTGTATGGAATGGGCTTATCCTTATTCTCCAGACTGTTTCCATCACCTCTGCTATTACTTCTTGGAAGTTTGTTGTTTGAAAATTCCATACAAATATCTATAAACTCTGTAGTAAATCCATGAAATGCAAGACAATTTCATTTTACCCAACAACCACAACACACAGACATTGTGTTATAATCTCATTTGCACTCAAAGGATCCACTTGGAAGTAATAGACAAAGTATGTAATACCAAAGGCCTTCTCTTTTAACAGTTTAATTTCTAATAAATTAAGCACTGGAAAGATAAGAATCTGTCCATTTAGAAGCCTGTTTAGAAGCTAAACTACTGTTCCCTGCAATAGATCTCTGCTGTCACCCTGTTACCGACTTCACTCTGTGGTCTAGGATTCACTATAATTAAATTTTTTGGGTAAAAAAAAAAAAAGAGTATTAATTTTATGTGTGTGACAGTTCATATTACACTAGGATACAGAGAGGAGAGCCCAGAATCTACTCCCCTTTTTGCAAAATTACCTACAGTTGGCAAGCAGAAAGCAGAGCTCCCTGACGTCCCCAGATAGCACACATCTGATACCTCGGTGCAGCCTCTGCTCAGAATGGAGCCACGAGCATGCAAAGATGGGATGACATGAAACTCTTTCAGATATGAAAATCTGTCAGCACAGGTAAATAAAAAATATTTGGACCAAGTTTAGTCGTGAGGAAAAATGACTTTGAAAGACATTGAGCGGGATAATTATGTAGTAATGAATGCAGAGCTGCACTTGGCATTCCACTTCAGCACACTGGGGGCGAGTGCAGGCGGGATGCGGGGCTGGGTCTCTGCTGCTCCTGCCATGCATCACTGAGACCGTACGCAGTGTGGCCTCAAGTTGATTATCACTGCTTTCCGAGAGGTTGTCAAAACATGTAAACTGCCAGCAGGAGACACACTTTTAATAAAACTGCCTAGTCTCTAGTGATATTTTTCAGTTATGAAAACAGCATCCTTTCATGTAACATGGGCATGTGAGCAAGAGAGCATGTAAAAGGCCGCAGCAGCATTCTCAGAGAACAGCATTTTCATTACAAGTAGGCAAATTGGATGTTTATGTAGACTAACATTCTCCATGCTGTCTGTTACATGACAATGAGATGATTTATTGTGAACTGACAAATACACTGTATTTGCAATTTGGGTAACCTGAAGTTTCATACTGTCAGTCAGTCCCTCAATTTTTTCCAGTTAATGCATCTTAACTCTTACCAGTTAGTGAGAACAGACAAACCCAATTCAGTATTGGTCATTTGTGTCTGTCTGTCCGTGCACGTGTGTGTGTGTGTGAATGGATGAGAAGTGCAGCACTAAGGTTTTACATTAATCAGAACACCCTTAGCACTCAGTATGTCCCAGGACTCTGTGAATTCGTTTGAAAGTGTCTCCTTCTTTCTCTAATAAAAGAGTTGGAGATGGAGCCCAGGTGGTACACTAATCTCCAGAGATGTAGGGGTAGAGTTGATACAAGCATGTCTTCTATGTCCTATGTCCTATTTCAAAACACAACAAAGAATTTAACAAACAGAAATTTCAGTAATTTCACTGAGATTTAGGACCCTATATTTCTAAGCTACTTTAAAAATCCTACCCACTGGGGCAGAGAGAAGAAAGATTTAAAGACATACTACGAATGCAATGGATGTGAGAAGAGGATGAGGGCTGCCTCCTTCTAAGCAAACATCAAGTACCACCTCCCCTCCATTCACAGAGGAGGAGTATAAATGCAGGTGAGCACATAGTTGATATTATGATTTGAGGTCTAAATTTTGTCACAGTTTCTGAAGGGCTGGATGGACATGGCTGTGGAGGAAGCCCCTTGAATCACAGAACTTGGCACAGGGAGTAAGGGTTGTACTGACATAGTGCATACACCAGTCACCCAGTCCAGCAGAGTGACACTGGTTTCGTCATGGGTAAAGAGCCAAAACAGAACAGCAAACAAGCACTAGCCTTTACCAATGAACAGCTTTTTCCCCTTATTATACATTCTATTAAAAGCTGCTTCTAGCAGCTAAATACATAGGTGTTATCTTGTTACTGAATTTGGACAGCTTTTTTGTGTTTTCCTGCCTCCCATAGTCACACACTCAGTAACAGTGCCAATGCTTGATTAACTAACTTTCATTTTTTTAATCCTCTAATAAACGATCCTATTTGAAACATGCTTTCCATGGCATTGATCACTACCAGTGGGAAAAAGAACAGTAGCCTTGCAGCATTTGTCTTTTAGCCCGGATTATCTAAGATTTCATTTCAGATAGAGTCTTTGCCTCTTCCATTAATTTGTTTTTCTTACCACTTTACTCTTCCTTTGTACAGCATTCTGCTCTAAAGTTTCCTTCACCTATCCTTTGTCTGCGCATTTTATGGGCTTTTTTTCTCTCCTGCATTGTTACAAATGTCATAGAACTAGCAAAAGCTCTTTGAATTTTTCTTTGATATAGGAAAGATCTAAAAATTTGTCAAAAAAAAGCTGACAGCAAGGGAACCCTTTATTTAAAGGAGAAAGCTTCCTCTAAAGTAGCACTGCCAAAAAGAAAGACAAAACAAGAAACAGCCGTGTTTTGTTCTTAGTACCAGAAATAAACTTTCTCAATTTCTGTTGCCAAAGAGGGCAAGGACTCTCTTCTCTTTGCATATCATTATCAAAGATCAGAAGAAAGCTGGCAATAGGTGTACTGAGACTAGCATTTTTCTTCATGAACTGTTGCTTTGTATTTAAATTCATCATTTGCTAAGGATTGTAGGCTTCTTTTCCCTTTTTTCCTGCCCACAGCAATGCCTTGAGCAACTTTCTGTCAGGGTGCTCCATGATTAATAACCTATCACAAGCAGACTAAGATAAGTATTGTACTTGATTCCTCAGCTGATGGAAATGTTTGTAAACATGGCAAAGAAAAAAAAAATCATTATGCTGTCACAAGTAGTTAGAAAGCAGGAAAGTCTAACACAGAAGCACCCAGGAGCCAGGCAAGCACCCACAGCAATGGTTTAATCTCGTCACTCAGCCAGTTGACAGCAGAAAAAAAAGACTCAAGCTATTTTTCAGTGCTTTCTTTCATGGAGAAATATGAATGTTAATCAGGAGGCTGATAGACAAATCAATAGGCAATGTCTATCAGAGCCCTAATTAGCATACATAACCCAGTAATTCTCTCTTTATAAGAGAAGCTGCTTACCACATTGTTTTGGGAATCGTGCAGCAAGGAGACTTGATAGGTATTTTCAATCTTTCAATCAGAAGTAGCTCTGATTTAACATCTACCTTTTCTAATGGCTTTAGTTTTAGCAGCCAGCGTCCTGCCTCTGGCAACACACTGGTTTTGCACCAAGGTCCTCCTGCTCACTGGTGAGCAGCGCACCAAGGTCCTCCTGCTCACTGGTGAGCTCACTGGTGAGTGGGACAGCATCCATGGGAGCAGTGGCAGTGGGCATCCGCACTGCCCCCACCTCCTCTGGCTGCAGGATTCTGCTTCTCACAGGCTGACCCCATCTACCCCAACTTTTGTACCTTTCCACCCACGCTGGACCTTGTCCTGGTTTCTGCTTCCTGTGACAATTGTGCAGGTTTTATCTTCTCTGGGATCTGACACCAAGATCTCTCTTTCTGTCTCAGCCTTTCTTTTTTTCTTGATGTCCTGACTGCAAATCCAACACAACCATGTTTCAGTGAAGTGCTGACCCTTTAATATAAACTTCATCCTGGAGAGGATAATTTCTGCAGATTGGCAAAGCCTGCCTGTGCTGTTTGGGATTATTTCTGAACTGCTCGACAATGTGAGGTGTTCAACTCTGGGCTTCAGTCAGGACCCAACCCTCAGAATTTCACCATTGAGAGAATTTAATTGCTGTTTTCTTAATCATTTTTATTCCTGGCACACTGTGGTCTCTGAGGACATCACTGTCCCTGCAGAAGCAGTGTTTTAGTCTGCTTCCTAACATTCAGGCACACAATCTTTCTAACACCTACTTTTTGTCCAAGAAACTGCATCCTTGAAGGACTCCAAAATGCCAGAACACCCATATGTTGTCCTCTCTTACCACAGCGGGCACTCTGAGCTACAGGCCATCCTTCCCTACATACAATTCTTAAATGAGATAGGGGATCATCTCTAGGAAACTTCATTATCAACATCAAATTCAAGTTCAGTGATTGACAGTGAGGTTGCACCATGGAGTTTGCTGCTGACTTGCTACTTCAGGCGCTGAAACCACCTGGGCTTCGGCAGCATAAAACAGAATGTAAGCTCCAAAGTTCACACAGAAGCTGGATAAATGATAATTTCTTCTGTCATGCTGAGACCATGCTGCTATAAGCTAAGTGCTTGCTGCAGCTACCTGGTAGTAGGAACCACTGCTGTTAGCTGAGAGGTAGTTCCGCTATGTGTCCAGAGGAGCACTCAAACCATTTCGTTGCACTAAACACAAATACCCACACGGAACATCACATAAGCAAGGCTTCTAGTCCACCTATTTGTTAAATCTCTACTTCTAGTCTTTTAGAAAAAAAGATCTTTAAAGGGTTTTTAAAAAGCTTTTTAAAATGCCCTGTTCATTTTTCAGTGGGACTCTGTTGCAAACCAGAGTGTCATTCGTCAATGAAAAGATATATGATAACACA
Source organism: Pterocles gutturalis (assembly GCF_000699245.1). Classification (NCBI taxonomy): domain Eukaryota; kingdom Metazoa; phylum Chordata; class Aves; order Pterocliformes; family Pteroclidae; genus Pterocles; species Pterocles gutturalis. Next base: position 10,738 of record NW_010117212.1, read on the forward strand.
TACACTGCAGGAGATTGCTGAAGGTGATTCAGACTCAGTGTTTCTTGACTCTTACACATCTTGTTCACAATGTTAATGTTCTCAGCATAATTTGATGTGACATTTTAAAACAGCTTACACAAAATTAGGAACAGAAGTATAAATCCCAGAGGCAGAGGCGCAATTATCTGAGGAGCCATGCCTTTGAGACAGTATCATGTATAATTTCTCCAATAAAATTTTATGGGCAGAATGCTGAATGTGAGACAGCACAAAGCAGAAAACTTCCTTTCATCACTCGTGTCAGTCTGAGAGCAGGACTTCACACAGCTTTGTTCACAGGGACTACATCACGAGTTGGAGGTCACAAAATCTAGCCTCAAGCCAATACATAGAATTACAGAATCATTTAGGTTGGAAAAGACCTTTAAGATCATTGAGTCCAACCATAAACCTAACACTCCCAAGTCCACAGGCTGCCACGTCTACAAGTCTTTTAAATACATCCAGGGATGGTGACTCAACCATTTCCCTGGGCAGCCTGTTCCAATGCTTCTCAACCATTTCAGTAAATGAATTTTTCCTAATAATCCAATCTAAACCTTCCCTGGCACAACTTGAGGCCATTTCCTCTCATCCTATCACTTGTTACTTGGGAAATTTCCTCTTCCCCATTTCCCTCCCTCACTCTCTCTGGTCCTTCCACCTTCCCCAACTAGTCTTCTGCCCTGTCTCTTCTCACCTGTCTGTTTCCCTGGGTCTGAGGACAGGTATCAGACTGGCCTGACCCAGCATCACAGTGCCTTTGGAAGACATCTTGCAGAAATGCCACCCAACAGGAGATGGGAAGGCAGCAAGAACATGAAGAAGGCAACTCTTGGTCTAGAATTTTTGCTCCCATTAGAGTTAGTCAGTGTTAAACCAGAAGACATCAGTGGCTACCACATCAGGCTCCAGCATGTTCAATTGACAGAAACTATTCAATTATACAGAAAGATATTTATCTACCCGCATTTGCCTTTTACACAGGACTCTTCTCTGCTGACTTCATGCCAGTCTTTATGTTCCAATATGTTATTGACATGCTATCATGGGCTCTTCGTTTTAGCTGGTGCCACATACATCTGAGTGTTCTCAGTTCCCTGTTGCTGGTACACCTGGTTTCATCAGCTTAGGTTATGAATACAAATGTAATATATATTATTCATGTTGCTTTCTAATTTTAAGCCATATTAGACTTTGCAGTGAGGGCCATATTCTACACTCAGCAGGCTCTACTCAGTCCCAGTGTCCGTAGAATGATACGCAAGTGAGGACAGAAGCGAGGAAAACTTTTCCTTTACTATATATTTTAACTCCAAAAATCAGCCTTGTTTTACATGCAGCTTGCAAGCAATAAATTTTTCCTTTTTTCAAAAAGTTGCTCGGCACAAGAATAAGCATAGTCAGGTGGGCTCTAGTAACAGTGCAATGTTCTGGTAAGTTAGGTACAGTTGAAAAGTCATATAGCACTTTTTAAACAATTTTTTGGTTAATTGGGTCCACCTTATGAAAACTATAATCACAGCATTTGCACCTGATAAGGTTCATCTTTTCGTGTGTGTTAATTAGCAAAATACTGAAAACAGAAATTTGTCTAACAATCCTTTGCTAATTATCTAGATCTATGTTTTTTCTTTAGTGTTTCAATCTCTAATTCTAAATTCTGTATGAAATGGGCATGCAGATGGCTCTATATGCCTTTTTTAAAAAAGCTGAAGATATTTGAAATAACTTAGTTCTAGTCAACTTCTCTGGATGAGAGTGTGGAAGACAAACATGTTCCTTCTAAACAATGGACTACCACACTTATATCTAATCCCCCTCTTGTCTGCGCTAACATAAATCAGGACAATAACTAAAGCCAATAGGATGACATGGGGTCAAACCAGTTTGAAATCTGAATGAAGACCACACACTTCTCATCCTTTAGAAATACTCATACCATTTTGCTGTTGCTTTTCCTAACTAGGCTTTGCTTTCTGGTTTTACATACCAGCATAAGACTAACATACAGACATTCATGGATTTAAATTGAAATGAAACAAAACCAAGGACAAGTCAGATAAGTTATAAGCATTATTATGCCATTTCCATTAATGATACAGGATTATTAGAATAGCAGTTTTGATGTAGTTTTCAAATTGAAAATTGCTATTATAAAAGTTCCTGATCTGGTTATTTTTGACTGCATGATGAGCCTAGAGAGCTTTCTCAGCTTGACCAAGGCATCAGGGGAAGAGTTCCCTCAGTCTCTGACAGCAAAACAAGGTAGTCATTGACTCAATAGAAGGGATACCATCCAAAAGCTCACCAAACTCAAGGAACCAATGGTGGTTTCAACCTGGGGCAGGTGAAAAAGGAAAAGAGTAATTTCAGCAATAGTTCATCATCCAGAAAGGCAGTAGACTCACAAGGCAGGGAAAGTAACTCTCCATTCTGCCCTCATTGACATCTAATCAGATGGGTCACGCGATGCATTAACTACTACATAATTAAATGTATTTCATGTGTTTTAACATATATTTTGCTGCAGTGCCTTTTTTTTTTTTCTGGGTTGTTTTTTTTTTTTTTTCCTGGAGAAGTCTATTTAAATTTTTTCTTTGTTGCATTTTCTGAGTTTTTTCTAATTAACTCCATATTTTCTTTCACATTTTCTTCCCTTTTGCTTAAATGTTTGAGCTCATATCTTACACTTTTTGTGGCATGCAGATTCCTTCTGCAGCCTCAGATGGGAGTTTATCCCACCCTTCAAATGCTCATAGTTCATATTAAACATCAGCTTTGTCCTCTTCAGTTTGAGATAAAAATCCTTAAAATCAAAGGCTCCTAGTTAGAAGAGCCTACATTTGAAGTGCCTTGAAGTCTTTAGTTTTTCTTTCATTTCTGTGGGCCTTGGATCAGCCTGTACAGTCCTCTTTGTTCATTTATAACCACAAAAAGGAGATTCTCTTTCATTTATCAGAACCGTAGCCACTCGGGTAAAAAAGCATTTTCTTTTATAAGTGATGTTACAGAGTTACAGTTATTTAATGATCTTATAAGCTAAAGGCTCACTACACACCTCCTTTCAGACCCCTACTAAGGATCCGAGCAGGACTAGCCTACGCACAGAGACTGTGCTGGTCTAAGCTGAACTCATGTCTGCAGAAGACCCACTCATTGGAGCATGTTGTTAGAGCAAAGCCAAGCACGAGCCCGCGGTGGCTTGCCAAAGCCAGTGGGGTAAATGTGGAGCTGGGCTTGGCCCCACGCGCCTGTGCTGGAAGCCGAGCTGTCACTGCCACATGGAGCTGGGATTGACTTATTAACAGTTTGACGAGAGGCACTTGGTATTCTGCGAGGAAGGCGGCCTTTGCGTGTACATTGGGAATGAAGGAGTTATGGCGTTTCTATGGGTCCTGCGAGCCTTTTATTTCATTCAGCTCTCCGCTGCTGCACAGCGTGAACTGACTGAGTCCCAGAAGAGGTTAACAAGCACAGCAGCCATCATTTGTGAGGAGTGGGAAAGAGCCATGTGCTGCACCAGCTTCTTTTCAAGGCTCCTGATTTTTTTTTTGTCTTCACACTGGCACAAGGGCAAGCACCCAGCATAGCTTGTCTTGAGGAGCTTGGCAGCACTCTCCTCTCCTGGCAAACCTGATGAAGCCAAATAAAGTAATCTGCGCATTGTCTATTCCTTCGCTTGGGTGACTTTTAAGTTGGGAGAAAAAAAAGGGAGCAGAAGGGGATAGACTTTTGGATTTGTGGCCCTGGTACCATTCATACCATAAACATCTTGCTTTGGACAAACTAACTGAAATTGTCTATTGAAATCCCACCTATTAAGCAGAAATTATTTTTTGAGACAGTTCCCTCTCCCCCCATCTTCCTCCCCTCTTTTCTGAAGCCATCGTTGCATAGATTTATTCTATTCAGCCCTCACATTAGCAGATGTGAATGAGGGAATCTGACTGAGCCTGTCAAGGCAAAGAAAGCCATGAAAGAAGACAGAGAAGAAACATTACACAACTATAATGGCAGCCACAATGGAAATATGCTGGCGTGAAAACAATTAGTGCAATTGGTGCTCTAAGTTCACGGCTTACCCCGAAACTAAGCAGCCCTTGGAAGCACAAAGCTCATCACAATGTAGGGACAAACCCCGAGCCACTGAGGAAAGCACAAGTAAAAAGGCTTTGCTGTGCATACAAAGCTGCTCTGGGAAGGGACTTCAGCAAGTGACTTCTTTGCTCCCACATGCCAGAGCCCCGCTTGGGGACCAGAAGGCGGCTGGGGTAATGTGCTGCCAGGCTTCGCCTTGCTGATGTGCAGGAACCCTTGCAACTGTGCCACTGGCTGTAAAGCTGGCCTAAGCAGCCTTCCTCCCCTCTGCTCATCCAAGGATCCAAAATCTTTCCCTTCCCAATGGAACAAAAAGCCAAAATCCTGAAAAAGTTTGCAAATCAATAGTCCAGGGGAGAGAAGGAAGAGGAAGGTGAGCTGAAATATTTTCTTTTGATCACCTCAGGTGCTCCAAACCAGAAAAATAAAAGTTTTAATCTAGCAAATGTTGAAAGAATTTGCCCTTTCCTGAAGACAGGCTTTGTTGTAACTGAATACCATCTCCCAGGAAAGAAGAAATAACATTTTCTGGAGGTATCTAACTAGATCCATTACAAGTACACCCATCTACGACTGACTTCAGATGTCCCTCATAGCACTTATGAGTCACATAGGACTAGTAGTACAGGGCAATATTTCCGCAGCAGAAGTGACGGTTTCCCACAGCTCACACCATCCATGGTAGCACAAGCAATAACTGGACCCAAAAAGTGAAGTATTATGGAGCAAGCAACTCCTTACTAGACTACATGGCAGCAGGTCTAAAACAGGACTAAAATTCATTATTTGGATATTTCTACCTTCCAGAAAGAATGTAAACAAGACAAAGGAAGAGAAGAGAGAAAAGTGGAAGCTTTTGCCTCCGAGGTATTATGATTTAGGAAGAGATACGAAGAGACACCTTCTGCTGATGTCATTGATCAGACGCGTGACCATCTAAATCACTAACCATCTCCTGGGCCTGGAGGGCAGAGATCACGCATGCCGGGGAAGCAGTTGCTAAGGCTCCCTCTGAGGACTACTAAAGATTTCGCCCACCCGTCTCCTTCATTTCCAGGAGCACCCTGAGAGGGCAATGAATTTTACCCTTCGAGGCAACCTGATTTAGTGGCTTCTACTCAGCCTCAAATGTACGGACTTTCTTCAACCTGCTGCACAGTTACAGCAGCACTTTGACACAGTTGTCACTACATTTCCCATCTGGTATGTACACGTGTATAATTGCTCAAGACAGCATCCAACAAACTTAGCTAGTCCTTATTCCCTTTGCTCCTGTCAGGATTTACTTTTAAAAGACCTTAGCAATCTGAATTACAAGGTGAATAGATTAAAAATAGTTTTAATTTTTTTTCTTTGTTATTTTTCTTCTCTAAAATTATATTTGCATATATTATGCGACAGGTTTCTGGCTATCTCCCTGCTTTGTACCTTTTCATTTACATCTTGTTTCCTTTTAATGCAGCAATAAAGAATGGTATACATATTGTTGTTCTATTTATAACCTATCTACTTGTATAAATAGAAATGATCCCTCAAAATGTGAAGGAGATTCATCAGTGTCTTTTTCCTTTCTTTCTTTTTAAAATAATTTCTTTCCTTTGTAGTTATAAATAAGGCTTCATTTCTTCCCTTTTGTGAAGTCTAGGGTAGCTATCAGTCACTGCTGTAGGTCACAAACTTGTTACACACTGCAGTGATAAATCACTGTCAGGAGGCAGCTACTGTATCGTTAAAGGAGGGCTCTGTCCCATATTGATGCAGCAACACGTACAAGTGGATCTGCAGTATCCCAGTTCACCTGAAAGTCGTAAAATTCACTATTATTTTCCAAAAGTAAAAGTCCCCAGGTAGTCTTTTCTCCTTTTAATTTTCCAGGGCTGATATACATTTCCCACTGAGCTCTATAGGAGTCTGGATGCCCTGGGGCAGCCACTGTCAGAGCGTTGAGTTCTGAGATCTTGGGGGAATTTGCTGCTTTGCCATTCCAGGTCTGGCCCAAGAAACAGTCAGTGAACCAGAGGGAAAAAGAGGGAAGGAGGGAAGGGGAGACAGTAGGTGACAGAGAAAATCTGGCCCTAAAGAAGAAGGGCTGAACAATAGTTTTACTGTTACAGAAAATAAATGAGTTTAGAGTCAGTGCAAACATACGGTGCTATCGGAAAAATCAGCTTGTTACGAGAAGCTTTACTGAATGCCAAAAAATAAACCAGGTATCAAGTGTCGTACATCAACTGTCAAATTAAAGTCTGAGCCTCAGACTTGGTACACTCTGCAATTAGTTCACATCTAAAATTTTAATTTCAGAATGACAAAACTGTATATACATCATCCAGTTACGTTATTGCTCCACTTCATGTGCAGTCCCTAAGGCAGTACTTAAGCTATGTCTGCTCCTTTTTGTTCAAAATAGACAACATAAACAAGATGTTATAAGCCCGCTATGCTAATTAGATTATTATTAGAATGCACAACTTCTAACTATTTGACAAAAAAGCAGAGAAAATGAGGAGAGCAGCAGCAAGTGGCAGTGTTTGCCAGCTCCCTATTATGACGGGGTGTAAATAGAGGTTAGGCTCATGCCTCCGTCTGCGAGGAGGTCACATCAAACCGCTTTCACCCCACAGGCAAGGTGAAAACAAGACCACACAGACAAAGAGGAATTGAGCTTCAGCTGGCATGACTGGAACCAATGCCAGTCAAAGAGTTCACTGAACAGTTCAATCATTTATCTTGACAGGATATGATTCTTTTCAGGCTCCTTCTAGCACTCAGGCACAGCCAGCTCCTTAAATACTGACACAGTATTTAATAGCTCTAATGATCCAAATGAATATTTAGTCTAGAAAATTAAGTTTTGATAACAGTGGTTGATATACCCTCTCATGGCATACTGTGTTTATTAAATGTTACGGTAATTCATCCCTAGGGAAAACAGAATGTTAGCTTTTATGGGCAGACGCCAGTACTTCTTTTTAAATGAAAGTTTAGAGGGGGATTTACAGTGGTCCATACCACACAGGTTGCCAGAGTATGAATTTGGTGTCCTTAATGCCAAAACACATACCTCTGTCACTCTAGAGGAAGCAACGGTGCCGCTGGCCCACCCATTCAGCAGGGTGCAAATCATGTTTTACACATTCGTCCTGCTTAGCCTGACTTCCAAACCTGTAATTATCAGTGAATTTTCACATTCTCATTAATTACATTATTGATGCATTTTAATATCTCTACGTAGGGGAAACAGAATTTTAATAAAGAAGTTTTAGCCAGCACTGACATTACACAGCAGCAGGTCCCAGTTTTCTTGTAGCTTTAGTCTGGCTGAGGAATTTCCAGGTTTCACAAGAGTCTTCCTGCAAGAGGGGCCATATGGGGATGAAAGCATGTAAGTTTGCAATAGGATTTCTTCTCAGCTCCATCCCGTGCTGCATCACAACACTGTGCAGCTTTCTGTGTTTTACCATCGGTTTTAAGGGGGAAGGATCCAACACTAATTATCTTTGTGGTCCCACCTGTGACATCCCTAGGCCAACTAGACACAAAGCCACAGTCTACCCTCTCTTTTTAACCAATTTTGGATAAATCTCTCCTTTTCTTACAACTAACTGTCTCTTCTTCTAGCTGCTCCTGAATGGCTTTTGGAAATACCCCCTTAAGTCACAAATCATAGTTTTTTCTCCCTATGTTCTGAAAACATTTCAGTTACATTCAGGGGCAATTTCTCTACTCTGCTGCCATGAAACCACTCTTTGTGCTGGAATGAATACAGTATTCAACCTACCTGATCAATTCAGCTTTGGCATCATTAACACTTCCCTGATAACAACCCCAAATCAGATTATTTAAGTGAAATGTGCCATCTTATCCAGTCATACTTCAAACATGCACCTAAGCCCAAATATGAAAAAGGGCTAAAACCCCAAAAAGCAACTTGGGCAGAAGTTAAGGACCAGTCCTCACAATCCACCCTAAACTTTCCAGCACAGCACTAAGTCCCACTTGTAACTACTAGCACAACTACAGCATTTGCTTTTAAAAGTTACCTAAAATCTTCATTCGGTGCTTGGAGAATCCAGCTCACCCCAATAGGTTGTTATCTGGACTAATTGCCCCAGCTATAAAAAATACATATTACTTTTCTATGGTCTAGCTATGCTTTCCTCCTACACTACTGCCTTTATTATAGAGGCACTGGTACTAGCTAACATTTTTGCCACTAGTTACCTCTTGGATCGTGTAATGAAACAGATTTAGCCTCATTAATCTCTTACAGAAAAACAGGTTTTCCAAAAGCTTCATTTTAATACTAACACATTGACATTAGTGCATTGTGGCAATTAATTTTTAATAACAATAAGGGTTAAACTTCTGTTGTTGTTTATGTGTTTATGTCAGAACTCTGTCAGTGTTCATAATAGAAACAGGCAAAATATTTAACCAATGGCATCGATATGAAAGTTTTCATGAAAAATCTTAATTACGGTTCATTTTCCTGAAAGAAAAAATATGTCATTAAATACGTTCTGTTTCCCATAAATCTTCCTTGGGTGTTAGAGAAAGAAGTGCATTCCATCAAACAAACAATAGCAGAGGTACCCTTTTAGGAACGCACTTCTTCAGCATGGCAGCATGCCTTGTACCTGGGCTGGTGACATATTTTGCAGCAAAGACACAATGGAAAAATAGCCGAAGAGACCAAAACCCCATTTCCTCAGTGACTGCTCTAACAACTAGGCTGTTCAAGAGAAGACAAGCGTCAAGTGGTAGCAGCAATGCCCCTGCCACACGCACATGAACATTTATATGGCATCCACAAACCACGTACATCCTGAATTTGGCACAGACCGCACTGCCCGTGCTACTTTGCACTATAGGTGGAGAAGGGCTGTTGTGTGCTTTGGTGGCAGGCAAAGACTAGAGTATCATTAGCACCACAAGTTAATAACACAACACATACACTAAACCAGGCCTGGTAAGCATTTATGAAGGACAGAGAGAGATCTGTTCAACTCTCCATCAGGTTACTCAAGCCACTTAAGTGCAACAGGCTCATAAAAGGATGCTTCATGCCTTTTCAGGCTTTGCTCCGCTCCTGCCAGACTGGCAGTGTTTCCAGGCACCCACAAACCAAGAGAGCGAGGGGCTGCCCAGGACTCTGAGACAAAACATGGGAGCATGCAGGAACAGAGGTGCCCAGGCATGCATGGTACTTCTGGGGCTCTTGCCATTTCTAGCGCACAGAGAGAGCAGGGCAAAGAGGCACCCAAATGCTTTGTGATCCCAAGCATCCATGTCTTCAGCTGCACTCAGCTGAGTTTTTAATTGATATGGCCATATGTCCAAGGGCTTCCTAAGCATCAACTCAGTAAAGAGAACAAAACCCAAACCCCTTCTGAAGTCAGCAATAACCTGGATGAGCAAGATTTCTGAATACTTCTGTAAAGGATTCTGTGTGTCCATCACATAGAAGACAATTACAGAAAAGCAATCTGTAGCACTTGCTGACAAATAATAATTTAGGAAATAGAGAATAAAATACACTCTACCTGGTATCATAAACTGTAGTTTCACCAAGGGATTTTCATGGTGTTATTAAGTTTGAGAGACAAGCTCAAGTGGTTTAAATAATAGAAAGAAGAAAATACAACTTCCACAACGTTATGTCTCAAACCACAATTCTTTGTATGTAATATACAGGGCAGCCTCACTCCAAATACATTTGAGATTTTCTATTTCATGTTGTGCAGATGATGTTTGCAGCGCTGTGCAGATATCTAATTTCTGACCAATCTAAGACATTACACTGGGGGCAGCATAAGGTTATAGCAACAAGCCAGTTAAAAACAAATTATTCAAAGACTGCTCAAAATAATACTGTAATTCTATCTATTGTGCAACCTTTGCTTTCCAAGGGTAGAGCAATATGCTGCTCACTGGACAGCCTTTTCATAAAAAAAGAAAATATATATATATAGTTTAGATATTCTTATTCAACTTTAAGCAAAAATAATAAATATTTCACTTCATATCACTACCATGTTTTTTTTAGTTCTGCATGAGTGCCAAGTGACCAAACCCTTCTAATTTCTCTGCCTCAAAGGGTAAAAATAAGTGGGAGTATAAGTCTGCACTGACATCTTTCTTTTGGATAAAGAAATGATAGATGAAATACAAAGTTTTTGTGGCAAGATGTTGACACACATGAGGCATCTTGGCCAAGAAACTGAGATAATAGATTTTCTGATGCAGTACTTGCAAGAACAGGAATAGATCATTAAAGATTTGTGAATTCTTTAAGACAGACGGTCTGCTCTTCCAAGGACTGTAGATCCCCAGCTCCATCACAGCTATACTCATTTATATTTATAAAGTTCCTCCAGTGGATTATTAGCTGACTGAAACATAGGAAATAAATGAAAGGAATAGATTACAAATTTTTCACATTAGAGAGAAAATATTGACAAGGAAGTGAGATGCATGACTACACTGGAAGTATAGGTGAAAATTGAGTTAATAACAAGGCAACAAAACATATCATGTTACAAAAATGTTTGGGGAGATCAGTTGTAAGGCCAGCTGAGTGAAAAGATGCAAAAGGATTTCACAGCAAGTTAAGGGGAAAAGCAGCAAATGAAATCTTGTGTTAATCCTCACACACATGGAAAAAATAACCATGACCAAAGGATGGTCTTTAAATCAGTCTTTGCACTTCATAAAAAGATCTGTGAGCCTTGTGGCTCCCTCTCTGAAACACCAGCTCAATGTTCAAGAGTAGGCAGAAAAGCATATACAATGCTAAGAATTTTAAGGAGAATTGAGAACAAAACATAAAAAATACTGTCACATAGCAATAGAAATCTATGAGGCACAAACATCTTGAATGCTGTAGGCACTTGGCTCATGCCATTTCCAAAGCAACAGTGGTGAACTAGAAAAGGTTTTATCTCAGAGAAGGAAAAAACCTCAGGTCAGAGTTCCAGAAAGACTCCCTGTTTGAGGAGAAACTGGGTAAACTATAACCCTTGTACCTGGAAAAGAAATAACGGGGGCAGAGGGTGGAGGGATATGATACAATTTCACAAAGTCACAAAGAGAGTATTAGCTATTTCATACACCCCAGCACGCAGGGATGTGGAACCACAGTATCTGACAGCAGGTTTAAAATAACTTTTTTTTTCACACAGCATGCAGCTACATTATGGAAGTCACTGTCACAAGATGCTATTAAGGCAAAAGAAAGAATATAAACCAGGTAAAACTGGCTGGTTACAGGTGGAATCCTGGAGAGGTACTTTAAAAACATTATTCTACATTTAGCCTGTTTCTTGTACTCTTTTCCTAGACATCCAGTACTGAGCACTATCAGGAAGAGGATACCAGACTAAATGGGCCTTTGATTTTACATGGTGTTGTTGCTATGCTCTTGCATTTTTGTCTGCATTAAGGGTTAAATTCAGAATAATGTCTTCACTCAGGAGTTTTGCCAAGAACACAAATTTGGGCATTTTGCCTCTTAAGCACTGTGACAGGAATTAGTTAAATCCAACTGTGTAACAGACACAGTGCTTAAAACCTTCAGTGCTGTCCTCAGTGCTGCTGTCCTTGGGTGCAAGACTCTCATCAGCACAGTCTCCTTTACCCCTAGTCTCTGGTCTTGAGGTATAACACTAACTGAAGTATTCACCCTCACTCTTCTACTCTATCTCCTCTTGTTACTTATCAGCAAATCTGGAAGCTCTGCTCAATAATAACATTCAAGTTTTAATATGATAGATCTATCAATGGAAAAAGGCTGCATTGATCCTGAATTAACAATAGTACACCCAAATGCATATATACATGTATATATAGCTGCTCTACTATTCTGTTTTTGCAGAATTTGTATTTAAAACAGTGCAAATGCTGAGAACATATAAAGGCAAATCACATACAGGGAACATGAAAATTTAAGGTTGATAATATACATGGCTTTGTGGTAAGAATTTCCAGAGAGAGTCAGCTTTTACAACCAGGCTTAGATACTATTTACTCACCTAAATAATTATTAGGAGGTTTTCAAAGGAGCTCAGCACTCAGTGTGCTGAAATCTTTTGAAAACTGGTCATAATAGTCACAATGGGAACTGAGCTCTTTTAAAAAACTAGTCACAGCTGAGAGTGCAAAGCCAGCAAGGACTGGATCTCAGACAGAAAACTTGCATCATGACATCTCTTGAAATACTCAGCGGTGGTTGATGTGTACAGATGAGTATCTACTCTCCCCTCTGATTGCACCTACATCAGATGAATAACCAGTTGTGATTTTTACATTATATTGATTTCCCAACAGGAAACCTGGGTTCCAAAAAACCTTTTCTGAGTGAAGATATTGATTTTGAGTCATAAGTTTGATTTTCCCTCAGGACTTCCATGATCTGCAGCTCCCAGGAGCTCCAGGCAGCCTGTAGTTCCCAACTTGTAGATCCACAGAAGCCAAGGAGATCTATGTCTTAAAAATTGTGATTCTGTTTAATTTTGCCTAACGGGGACTTGCAAAGGTGGTGTCTGTGGTCATCCTAGGCCCAGCTGTCTGCAGTCCCATAAGCTCTGCAGCTCTTCATGCTTTCAGGTTTCTAGATCCTTGGAGTCCTTTTGCCCATAGGGTGTGTTCTAGTTATCTAGGAGTGGTTTAAGATGCCTGATGGTATCCCATGTGGTTGCCAGATGCTACTCCAGAAGGCCATAGCACTCACTAGTCCTGAAGATCCAAAGGCATCTAAAGAGGCACTAGATGCCTGTATGTAGACACCTGCATTGCTCCAAGCCTTTCTGCTCCTTGGCAGAGTTTGAGAAAAGCTACTACATCTCTAAGGAGTTCAGTGTACCAGGCAGATGCTTTACCCAGAAAGTAAGGTAGAAAAAGGTAAATATTTTCATTTTTTCTGCAGCAAAATTTCTTCAGCTTAACCTGTGAATATGTACATTCTGAGTTGGAACAAAACAAAGTTATTCAAAATCAAAATATTTTCTACAAGAAAGAAGAGTTTGTTTCTTACAGATTCTATCTAAATGCTGCATAGAAAGTCTATGGAAGAGTTTCTGCCTTGTTCCTCTCAATCACAAACTTCTAAGAGATATGAAGACTTACAATTAGACAATAAGAAAATAAGAAGTCGCACTAGCAGAAAAAAAAAAATTAACCTCTTATTTACAAAGAGATAACTTTCCTTTGTCTTTTTAAAAGGTAATTCTTCGAGCATTCTCTTATTACAGAATTACAATACAAGAAAATTTAAGAATTACCCATTTACCCTCTCTACACATTTCATAATACCTCTATTCATTTTATCTCTTTTTAGTCTTCTATCTACTCCAATCAGGCATTTATCACTTCCTATTTTTCTAATAATTGCTATTTTCATTCTCCAGATCATTCCAAATCCTTCTATATCCTTCATGGCATGGGATGATCAGAACTGGACACCACAGTCAGAAGGCGGCTGAAGAGAATTTCTGTCATTAAAATATTCAGCCCACATCTTTAATTATCTATTTGGTCTTCTCCTAGGAAGCAGAGGTGTTTCCCTCCAGGAGGTCAAACCAGAAGGTAACACTTAGTTCACCTTAGCATATTAAAGCTATTGAACAAGGTGAGGTTCATGAGGTTATGCCACAGTGCTCTTCTGCAATAATATTGTTTCCCCAGTGATACCTGAAGTTTTTACGTAATTTCACATCTGCAGGTCAAAATTTAAAAACAAAGAAAAAAAGCTGGAGTTTGAATTGCACTGTCACACAGTGCTAATCCTTATCCCTAAATAACTACAAGCAGCCAGTCAGCATTTGTCATGTATGTACATGGTACAACTCGTTGGGGCTGAAGGGACTTCCAGATTCTGGCTGGTCTAGTCTCATTGATGAAGCAAAAGAAGAGGATGCTAAAGAGTATATGAATGTGGAAGAGTCTGTCTTTACACTGCTATAATGTTGCTCATGCTAAACGATATTAAAATACATTCTCTAATCACTGAGACAGAGATACAGTGCTGGGTGAGAGTCTTAGAAGACTTACTGGCAGAGCCAGGAAAAGATAAATCTACAAAGACAAGTGATGTTATGGGGGCCAAAGAGTTAACATTGTTCCTGCTTAGAGTTTCACATCATCAGATCTTGTTTCTGTTACTTATAACCTCAGTGGATTTGAAGTAACTACATTAAAGCTCCATTTACAGGTGGGGTCAGTCTTTTTTTCTTAGTATAAGTTAGTTGATGACATCTCCAAAAGCTTAAAAAAAACCTCAACCAACATTTCCATTTTTAAAATTTGGAAAAAAAAAATGTCAAGCACTCAAAAACTAGAAAGTTTCTAACTTATAACCCCCACGTAACCTCTAGGAAAAACAGGTTTTTCTCTCTTCAGGCACATACTTCATGTTATTGTCGCTAGTTGCTAAACGACATAATCCTCTCTGGGAGGGCATTTAATTCTGGACTCTTTATATTTCTAGATATTTGACTTCTCCATCAGAACTTTCAAAACTGTAGGTTTGTTTTGTTTTTTTTTTTACAGTAGACATATCCAAAACTTATCTACATTTGTAGATAGGACTTTGCACAGTTCTTCACAAGTGCCTTCTGTACAGAGCATTGTTACACATATGTGAGCCTTTGAGGAGTTTTTTCTGCATATGTGTGTTCAGCGTAATTTTGTTGCCAGTAACACTAGCTTTAAATTTTTATGCTTGTTCAGACTTTGCAGTGTGTTCAACACAAAGTATATTATTTTTACCATAGCTTTTGTATAATCTGAAAGAATCCTCACATATTTATTCATCACAGTAAGAAAAGAGTAAGCTTTCTAACGAGGTTTAGTCTTCAACATACAAAGTATGAAGCAGATTCTTTCAGACGGAACTTCAGTAGATGCTTCTCTGCATTTGAAACCTCTCAAATTTTTTATCCGTAATGTGTATACAATCCAGTGCGAGTCAGGGGAAAGGGAACAGTTCCCCCGGGTGCTCAGGTTTTGAGATGCAGCTTGTCTGGATGAATCCTCTCCCTTCTACCTCATGTCCTGTGCCCTTTCTGCCACTAGGTGATTGCTTCCAAACTTCTCTACCATAGAAAAAAAACACGCATCAATTTAATATTGCCATAATCATATTTTTATATATTTGATATCTTTTAAGATTTATATATTTTATATGGTTTTATTTATATATTTGTTTATACATGCTCTCAGGCTATTTTTAGGAAATCACTACATCT